>NC_041220.1:124311002-124356982 GCF_002837175.3 Physeter macrocephalus
GTTCATTTGTACCATTTTTTTAGATTCCACATATAAGCAATATCCTGTAATACTTGTCTTTCTCTGTCTGACTTGCTTCACTCAGTATGACAATCTCTAGGTCCATCCATGTCGCTGCAGATGGCATTATTTCATTCTTTTATATGGCTGAGTAATATTACATTGTATGTATGTGCCATGTCTTCTTTATCCGTTCATCTGGTTTTTTTTCATTTGTTTGTTTTTTTGCGGTATGCGGGTCTCTCACTGTTGTGGCCTCTCCCGTGTTGATGGACATTTAGGCTGCTTCCATGTCCTGGCTGTTCTAAACATTGCTGCAATGAACCTTTGGGGTGCATGTATCCTTTTCCAACTATGATTTTCTCTGTCTATATGCCCAGGAGTGGGATTACTGATATGGTAGCTCTGTTTTTAGTTTTTAAAGGAACCTCCATACTGTTCTCCATAGTGGCTGTACCAGTTTACATTACCACCAACAGTGTAGGAGGGTTCCCTTTTCTCCACACCCTTTCCAGGTATATTGTTTGTAGATTTTTTACATCAGTGGCCAAGAGGCACATAAAAAGATGCTCAACATCACTAATTATTAGAGAAATGCAAATCAAAACTACAATGAGCACGAACCCGTGTCCCCTGCATCGGCAGGCGGACCCTCAACCACTGCGCCACCAGGGAAGCCTGTTGATGGACATTTAGGCTGCTTCCATGCCCTGGCTGTTCTAAACATTGCTGCAATGAACCTTTGGGGTGCATGTATCCTTTTCCAACTATGATTTTCTCTGTCTATATGCCCAGGAGTGGGATTACTGATATGGTAGCTCTGTTTTTAGTTTTTAAAGGAACCTCCATACTGTTCTCCATAGTGGCTGTACCAGTTTACATTACCACCAACAGTGTAGGAGGGTTCCCTTTTCTCCACACCCTTTCCAGGTATATTGTTTGTAGATTTTTTACATCAGTGGCCAAGAGGCACATAAAAAGATGCTCAACATCACTAATTATTAGAGAAATGCAAATCAAAACTACAATGAGGTTTCAAACCACTCAGAATGGCCATCATCAAAAAAATCTGCCTTCATTTAGATTTTGATCAGGTGGTTCTTTATTATCTTTCATGCTTTTAAGAAGAATTTTCAAAGAAATTTTCCAGCATTTCTAATAGTTTCAATTTGTTTTCTGCAGAAAATTTTCAGATCCATCTTCTCTTTAAATGCATCATTGATTTTTAAGTAATTGATACAGTATTCCATTACTCTTTCCCTTAATGAAAAATAAATATTTTTGGAGAAGCTTGTAGATCTTATGCTCTAAGATCTGAGAACATTCTCCCTAATGCAATAGTCTCACTCCCCTCCCTGCAATAATCCTTTTGAATAAAGTCTCTCCTTAGCTCAGAATTAATTAATTAATTAAAAATCTACTCTGAATGATGGTAAGCCTGGGCCAGAACAACATTGCACTGTTATTTCCGTGAATTATTACCAGAGAAAATTCAAGGGACCTTAACCGTTCAGGTAACACTCTACACATAGAACTCCCGTGCAAGGTATTGAGAGGCTGGACAGGAGAGTAGCTAAGAGTTCAGACTGTGAAACAGAGATTATGAACTGGAATTCCCACTCTACCACTCCTTTCTGTGTAATCTTACAAAAGTTCCTTAACCTCTATAATTCTGTTTCCTCATATGTAGTGAGAAATAAATAAGCCATGTAAATGCCTAAATATCGTGGCTGGTACCAGGAAGTGCTCAAGCAATGTTAGCCACTGTATTAGGTTCTATCAGTTTCAAACAAATTACCACAAATTTAGTGGCTTAGGACATGGAAGCAACCTAAGTGTCCATCAACTGATGAATGGATAAAGAAGATGTGGCACATATATACAATGGAATATTACTCAGCCATAAAAAGAAACAAAATTGAGTTATTTGTAGTGAGGTGGATGGATCTAGAGTCTGTCATACAGAGTGAAGTAAGTCAGAAAGAGAAAAACAAATACCATATGTTAACACATATATATGGAATCTAAAAGAAAATTTTAAAAATGGTCATGAAGAACCTAGGAGCAGGACAGGAATAAAGGCGCAGACCTACTAGAGATGGACTTGAGGACACAGGGAGGGGGAACAGTGAGCTGGGACAAAGTGAGAGAGTGGCATGGACATATATACACTACCAAATGTAAAATAGATAGCGGGAAGCAGCCGCATAGCCCAGGGATCAGCTCGGTGCTTTGTGACCACCTAGAGGTGTGGGACAGGGAGGGTGGGAGGGAGACAGAAGAGGGAGGGGGTATGGGGATATATGTATATGTATAGCTGATTCACTTTCTTATACAGCAGAAACTAACACACCATTGTAAAGCAATTACACTCCAATAAAGATGTTAAAAAAAAATTAGTGGCTTAAAAAACCACAACTTATTTAGTTCTGTAGTTAGAAGTGTGACATAGACCTCACGGGGCTACAGCCAAGGTAGAGCCAAGGATGCATTCCTTTCTGGAGGCTTTAAGGGAAAGTCTAGGGGCTGGCTGTATTCCTTCCAGGTGGCCCTCTTCCACCATCCTCAAAGCCACCAGTGGTGAGTGAGTTCCTCTCATGCCACACTGCCATCTCTTTGGGTCTCTGCTGCTGGGAAATATTCTCCACATTTAAGGACTCATGTGATTAGACTGGTCTCTAATCCAAATCCAGGGTAATCTTTCTATCTCAAGTTCCTTCACCTTAGTGTCCCCATCTCAAAGTTCCTTTTTCCACATAAGGTAACATATTCACAGGTTTCTGGGATAAATATTTTGACATTTTTGTGGGGCCATTATTCTGCCTGCCACAGCCAGTATTATTATTAAGTTTATTCAGCACAATGGCTGCAAACTTTAACCAAGAATAACCCTTCATTGTGTTTCATGCCAGCATTGATCTAACATCTACAGCACCAGCACCACAAAAAAAAAAAAAAAAAAAAAAAAAATTCCAAAATGAGACTGTAGTCTTTAACAAGAAAGGAAAAATGAGAAATCAACTTGTGGGGAGTGTAGTCTCAATTAAATTTTCTTAATCACCATCCCCCATTTATTCTGGGGCAGCCAGAGTACTCAAGTTTCCTTTAGTAATTCTTTATATTTTCTATTATTGAGGTATAATTGACATAAAGCATTGTATTAGTTTCAGGTGTACAATATAATGATTCAGTATTTGTATACATTGTGAAATGATCACTGATAACAACTCTATATTGAGACAATATTTTACAATAATTATTTCAATTTGATTTCAGTTATTAAATACAATGCAACAGGGTAGTCAAAAGTTAAATTTAGTTCTGAGTCCAGTCATAAAAAGTTCATTTGTTTGATCTTCAGTAGATTGATTTTATCTATTTCTTTAACTTCTGATTCTATTAACATTTATACTTTGGTTTTATACTTTGATCATTTTATGTTTCAAATGAAGTTTGAGTGACATATGAAGAATTAACAAGTATTATATAATTTTAGTGAGAGACTGTGCTGAACAGGAGTTGATAACTTGGGATTGGACAGAGTTTGAGTAATAGCGCCACTAAAGGGGCCCAGCAGGACTAACACATTCTCCTTGGATTTTTTTTTTTTTTTCTTCCAAATCATCTATAGTCTTCAACCAAATCCATTTGGAAGTAAAATAAGCTACAGCACATGGTGAGTCACAGGGCTCTTGTCACCATGTCACCTTGCAGGAGAAGTCACTCAGATACAGCAGAGGAAGCAAGCTCCTTTTTGTACTGATGATGACAGCGGGGTATATACAGGTCAAGGCTCGGGGTGGCGGAGCAGGAGATTGCACTGCCTCCTCTCAGGGGTGAAAAACTGCTAAAGCTGTAATGCTAACAACCTTTGAAGCTTCACACTTTAAAATATACTATTTTCAGAGCTAGTGCCTTCTCTTCTCTAGTACCTTCTCTTTGGAAGGAAACACACACATATGTGCATGCACACACATACACAGTCCTAAGGCATAAATAAGTATAATGAAGCCTCATGCTCTTTGCTTAGGTTTTCCTTTGGTAATGATGTTGACCTTTAAGCACCCCATTTGTATAATTATAAATAGATATATTGATACATTTAAAAAATATATATGTTCTCCCTTCTAGTGCCCTTCTCCCTCTGAGACTGACACTGAAACAAGTTTAAAATATTCTGAAAATAAAAGAAAGCTTAAATTTATGAGCCCCGTGTTTGCTGAGCAGCCTTGTTTGTGCTCCTACCTGGTTTGACTGACCTAATGTATTTTCTGATACCTGATTCAGGTCCAGGGATCTCAGCCAATGATATGGTATCATTTAAAACAATTTGGACGGACAGGTAAGATAACAGTAGTAGAGGAGCATAGATTTTTCAATCTCCCAGAGTAACCAATAAACAGAAATTAAGTTAACAAAAAGAGCAAGCAAAAATCATTTTAAATATATTCAACCAAAGCAAGTGACAAGGTATCCCACATACTGAGAAATATTTGGCTGGGCCAGAACACCAAGAGCAACAATATCTATATGGTATAAAAATAGAAAAGGGAAATAGGAAAGAAGACAAAATGAGATCAGAAGGCTCTGAAAGGCAAGGAACCCAGAAATTGCTAATGGGATTACAATCCTGAAAATAATGAGCCAGAAAACATTCCAACAAATGGAAAAGACATGTCAGAAAAAATGTGCCTACAACATAGATAAAATTATAATACAGTATTTCAAATATAGCTAAAGGAACTAACAAGCTTTAGGAAACCGATATAAGCTATGAAAAATTGTATGTTGCTGAATTAGAAAAACACGGGAATGATTGGACAACAGAAAATATGAAATAGTGCTAACAGATCTCAGGAAAAAAATAAGAAGTGAAAGGAAAAAATCATTTCAGGAGTGAAAACAAAATTAGAAGGAACAAAAGAGCCAGTAGACAGGGTAGCATCATAAAGAAGATAGAAGATGAAAAGGAAGCGAATGGGAGAAAATCAGACATAAGGAGATAACAAGGATTCACTATAAAGTGGTAGATATAAAAGGCAGTCAGAGAAAATCCCATCTGTGTATAATACTACCCAGAACACTTTCATCACCCCCAAAAGAAACCCCATACCCTTCACCTCTTTGAGGGCAGAGTATCTAAATTATTTATAATTCTACATTGGTGATTTGTCTGTTCTCTTTTCATTTGTTTATTATTTATATATAATAATTTTTTTACATCAGTGTGGACTCATGTATATTTATTTTTTACTTTGAGTTACATGCAATACTCCTTTCTTCAATTTTTTGCTCAACTGGTTCTAAGTTTGTCCACTGGGGAGCTTTTTCAGTTGGTTCCTATGTCCTTCTGACATATTCCCATCATTGTTGAGTTTTTTGTTTGTTTCTTTCTTTTTAGAGCACTTCCATATTATCTGACACCATAAGATGTTCCAGGCTCATTTTGTATATATCCAGTCCCAGTCCTAGAATCAATCATTTCTCCAAAAATCTCTGGTCCTTTTTGTTGGAAAATGGTATTAGAAACTAGGATCTGGGCACTAGATATGCTCATTGCCAGTGGGGCATCATTGTTTCTAGACCTTCTCATCTGACAGAGCAAGAAAGTATATGTTTATACTGAACCATGTACATACACTTATCTATAAATTTTTCTATATGTTTCTAATTATCTGTATCTATATTAAGCTAATCATGAGTTTATACTGATGTCTCTAAATCTCATCCATTACCAAATGGATTATTCCAGTCTCCTCCCCTTTCTTATCCGTAAACTCCCACTCCAACTGTGAGAAACCAGCTCCCATCACCTGCTACTTATTTGTTTATTCAATTATAATATACATGCAAAGAAGTATCAGTATTTTTAACTTGTACCCCCCATGAGACACATTTTATCAATTAGAATACAGAGCTCCTGTGCAATTTCTTATGCCTTTAGTCTTACAGACTCCTCTCATTTCCAAAGATACTTAGGTCAACAACTTTTCCTCACCTCTTGCAGTGAGGTTGTTTCATACATTCAATCAACCTCCTAAATAATGTCTTAAAAATTTGTAGTATACCATTATGTTTTGCTCACTGTGCTGTAAAGTTTAATTGGTTTTGACAAACATAGTATCATGTATCCACCGTTACAGTATCACACGAAATAGTTTCACTGACCTAAACAATCTGTTGTGCTTTACCCATTGAATTCTTCTCTCCCATACCCTGCTCCGCCGAATCCCTGACAACCACTGATCTTTTTACAGTATCTATAGTTTTGCCTTTTCCAAGAGGTGATAACACTGAAATCACACAGTATTTAGCCTTTTCAAACTGACTTCTCCGACTTAACAAGAGCATTTAAGATTCATTCATGTCTTTCTATGGGTTATTAGCTTATTTTGTTTTATTGCTAAATAAAAGACTACTGTATGAATGTACTACAGATTGTTTATCCGTTCACCTACTTAAAGGCATCTTGTTTGTTTTCAGTTTGGGGCTATTATGAACAAAGATGCTACAAATATCCATGTGCAGGTTTCTACATGGATATATGCTTTCAGATCAGTTGAGTAAATATCTAGGGGCACGCTTGCTGGATAATAATGGTAAGATTAGTTTAGCTTTTTAAGAAACTGCCAAGCTGTCTTCCAAAGTGGCTGTACCATTTTGCATTTCCTCCAGCAATAAATAAGAGTTCCTGTTGCTCCATACAATTAACATTGTTAGTTTTTTTTTTAATTTTGGCCATTCTAATAGATATGTAGTGGTATCTCATTGTTGTCTTAATTTGTAACTTTTTAATGACAAATAGTCTTAAACATCTTTGCATATCCTTATTTGCGACATCTTCTTTGCTGAGGTGTCTGTTCATATCTTTTACCCAATTAAAAAAATAGGTTGTTTGTTTCCTTATTCTTCAGTTTTTTTTTTTATTCTTCAGTTTTAAGAGGGTTGTTTTTGTATCTTTTGTATACAAATCCTTTATCATGTATGTGTTTAGCAAATATTTTCTCCAATTATGTGATTTGTCTTTTCATTCTCCTAACCGTGTCATTCACAGAACAGAAGTTTTTAATTTTAGTAGAGTCCAACTTATAAATTTTTTCTTGCAAGTATAGTGCTTTTGGTGTTGTACCTAAAAACTTATCAGTAAACCCAAGGTCACTTAGATTTTCTCCTATGTTTCTTCTAGAAGGTTTATAGATTTGAGTTTTACACTTAGGTCTATGAACCATTTTGAGTTATTGTTTTTGAAAGGCACAAGGTCTCTGTCCAGTTTCATTTTTTGCAGGTGAACATTTAATTGTTCCAGGACCATTTGTTGGAAAGAGTATCTTTTTTCCATTAGTTCCCTTTGCTGCTTTGTCAAAGGTCAGTTGACGATATTTATGTGGGTCTATTTCTAGGCTCTCTGTTCTTGGTGTACATCTCTATTCTTTTACCAATCCACTGTAATAATTATTCTAACTTTATAGTAAGCCTTGAAATCTAGTAGTGTGAATCCTCCAGCTTTGTTATTCTTCCCCAGTGTTATATTAGTGATTATATGTTTTTTTGGCCTTTTTATAAGCTTTAAAATCAGCCTGTTGATATCTATAGTTTTCTGGGATTTGGAGTGAGATTTTCTTGAATTTGTATATCAAGTTGGGAAGAATTGACATCTTAACGATATCTAGTTTTCAATCCATGAACAAAAAATAGTTTATTTATTTGAATACTCTTTGATTTCTTTCAGCAAAGTTTTATAGTTTTCTGCATATGGATATAGTATGTATTTTGTTAGATTTATACCTATTTCATGTTTTTGGTGCTATCATAAATGGTATTTTATTTAAAATTTTAAGGTTATTGCTGATATATAGAGAAACAGTTGATTTTTATAAATCAACCTTATATTCTAAAACATTGCTATAATAGCTTATTAGTTCCAGGTTGTCATGGTTGCCAGGGACTAGCGTGTCGGGGGAATGGGGGTGATTGCTGATGGGTATGGGGTTTCTTTTTAGGGTGATGAAAATGTACTGGAATTAGAGAGTGATGATAATTGTAGTACCTTGTGAATATGTAGAAACACTGAGTTATCTATTTTTAGAAGATGAATTTTATAGTATGTGAATTATATCTCAATTTTATAAAGTTATTGATGGATATTTTTAAAATAAATACACATACACACACACACCTTCACCCAAAACCACTATCTTTCTTTTGGTAAAAAATAAAAGTTTTCATCCTAAAGGCAGGAAAGGATTAGGATACTTTCTAGCTCCTCAGTATTCAACACTGTGTTGGAGGTTTTAACCAGGGCAATTAGACTACATAAAGTGATTAGTTATAAGAACCAGAAAGCACAAGAAGAAAAAAATCTATGTTTATTTGAAGATGAGAGATTGTATATGTAAAATAATAAAGAAACTGTGGAAAAACTACCAGAAGACTAAGATAATTTAGTCAAGTAACAGGTTTTAAATTCTACTTATAAAAATCAATAACCTTCACAAATAGAAATACTAACCAGTTAGAAGATGTGATGAAAGAGAAAGACTTTACTAATAAAAACAATTAAATTCATACCTAGTTTTAATCTTAATAGATTTACAACTTTCTGTGAGGAAAAGCATAAAACCACTCCTGAAAGAAAAATCAATAGGCTTAATGAATGGAAAGGTACACCATGTAGGCTATGAATGGAAACATATACTATGTTTTTAGTTAAGAAGACTCAACATTAAAAAATTATAATTTAACAATATTCCAGTAAAAACACTATCATTTCTGGAACCAGCCAAGCAAATTATGAATTTATTTAGAAGAATAAAAATGCAGGAAGGAAGAGCAGTTGCTAGAAAGCAGGAGGACTTCTAGACGTATGATACATTATATGTATATTAAAGCCTGTATAATCAAAACAGTGTAGTGCAATAATAATGCATGCATATTAATGGAAAATAATTTTTAAAATCCAAAAATAAGCCAAATTGTATATGCTAAGTTAGAAAATATTAAAGGGGTATCTTTTATCAGTGGGAGGAAAATGGTGTTGGGATGACTGGAAAGCCATATGGCAAAGGACCAATTTGGATCTGTTTCTGGCTCATACAAATGAATAAAAGGAACATATACAAATGATAAAGAGACACATGGATGAATTGCTTTATAAACTGTAAGTAAGTAGGAAAAATATTCTAAGACCTCAAAGCTAGGGGCATTAAAGAAAGAAAGAGATCTACAGCTCGGTGCTTTGTGACCACCTAGAGGGGTGGGATAGGGAGGGTGGGAGGGAGAGAGATGCAAGAGGGAAGAGATATGGGGACATATGTGTATGTATAACTGATTCACTTTGTTATAAAGCAGAAACTAACACACCATTGTAAAGCAATTATACTCCAATAAAGATGTTTAAAAAGAAAAAGATCTATAAATTTGACTAGGTAAAAACAAAAACTTTAAAACACAGAAATGTGACTAGTGGGATATAACCTAACGGCATAAACATCTGAAAAGCAAACTTCAATGTATTTAGTCATAATATTGTTAGTGATAATATTGTTATTATTAATCTATTATATGTAGTAGAATAAAGCAATATCACTGAAAGATTAAGAACAAGTAGAATTGATACTTTTACAGGTCTTGATAAATTTTAATGCTTTATTTCATATAAATATTTCATACATTCCATTTTGGGGTAATTTCTGGACACTGTGCATTTTTATTACCATTTTGAGTGGGATGTTTCCTATTTTAATTTCCTAACAGATTATTGGTAATGCATAAATATGTATGCACATGGATACATATATTATTAATATTTGAACAATCTTATTAGGTCATCTTATTAAACACTCATTATTTTTACTGTTTTTTTGGTTTTGTTAGGATTTTAGAGGGACAATAAACATTATACCTCTCCTCAATTTAGAGCTAGCTGAAACATAGGCACAAGAGCGAAACAGGAAGAAAAGGATCAGCTAAGGAGACAGACTTAGTAATATTGCACGCCTGAATTAGATGGACATTCCTCAGTCATGGCATTGCCAAGCAGGTACAGGTCTCCCAGACAGACTTGCCCAGGTAAGCTAACTGCACAATTTAGGGCAAGCTGGAATACAAGTCTGTGTAGGTAACACATCCTAAAGGAGAACAGGATAGGAGCTTATTTCACCCTCTCAGGCTAACCAGTCTCTTGTAAAGATACAAGTGAATGGGGAGAGTGAAGTGAAGAATGTTACTGTTCTAGGTGAAACCTTATCACATAAACCCTCAGGCCAAGAGAATGGTGATTCTTCCTAAAATTTTGGTTTTTCTTGGATAATAAATGGATCTGATCACTACTCTGTAAAAGTGATGACTGTCTTCGTCTTTCCACTGCGAAAGCCTAGCCATTTCAGTTATTTACATTATTTTCTTGTCCCTTTTAAGTATTTGAGTTCATGGCTCCAAAATATAGGAGGAGATGTTCTAGACTCTGGCTTTGGGGGCTTAGATGGGAGATCCTTTGCAGTTAGTCAATAATTGTTTCTTTTTCTGGGTAGTGCAGTCTGTATTTCCTTGACCAGGTGCAGGAATACAGGTGAACCTGCACATCACTGGACCTTTTTTCGTCCTCGTTTTCTTTTTCTTCTTTTCTTTTCTTTTCCTTCCTTTTCTTTTCTTTTCCTTCCTTTTCTTTTCTTTTCTATTCTTTTCTTTTCTTTTCTTTTCTTTTCTTTTCTTTTCTTTTCTCTTCCCTCCTCCCTTCCTTCTTTCCTTCCTTCCTTCCTTTCCATGTTGCTTGTTCATCTTATGGAATATGGAATATGTTTCTCATTTTTCATTGCCAGCAATGCAATGCAAATGGTGGTAATTGATTAAGGAATTTATTTTATTGCCATTTCTTATCTTTAGTCCCTTGTCTATTACTTTTTTTTTTTTATGTCTCAGGATTTTTATGAGAAGTTGGACAGAGGTGATTAGGAACTCCTAGTTTATTATCTGAACATTTTTAAAAAACAAGTAACATTTCCAAATTTTTTGACAAAAGTACTTAGACTACCACCAAAAGATATATGTATGTAAACATCCTGATTACTTATACCCATTTCAAATGAAGAAGAGATATTCTAAGAGGACCATTGTGGGGAGAAGGATAAAAAATGAATGTAAACTAGTAATAGGTCATCTGTTACACCCCACAGACAGTATAAGTAAAGTAAATTCAAAAACAATCCAATATAATCATTCTGCTCAGATCTTTTTACCCAATGGTGGTTGAAAAATGTCCGTACTTCTTGAGGTAAAGCAGGAAGCAGTCAAAAGCTTATTAATGCCAATAATGACACAAAACATTCGGTGAAATAGGCACACACACATCTCACAAACACACACAGCACACACTTCTATATTCATGCTACAATTTACAGCACCCACCATGTACCAGATACTATGACATTTAAAAATTACTTTCAACTTTCACAACAACTCAGCAAGCTAGAAATTATATTCCCAATTTATAAATTAGAAAACTCAGGGATTCTTTGCTTTTTAAAGCCAGAGAATTTAAGAACTATAAAATCCAACTGAAATATTTCATAGGAGTTCATTGGTTAAAGACATCTGTGGAGAAATTATACAGTTTTATTATTTTCTCTAGTACACAGTGAGTCATGAAAATTAGTGGAGTTATGAATAAACTACAACCACATAACTTCACTAATATCTGTCGGAATATGATGGAAAAAGTTACTTTATCCTGAGAAAGCTTACCTGTGCAAATTACATGATCCCCTCCTTTTAGTGTTATCTTCATTAGTCTAAATTTGTTTCTCAGTTTTGTGTATAATCCTAAAGTGGAGAGAAATGTGAAGTCATCACATTTTATTTTTCAAAATGTGAGATTGTACAAATTCTGGAGTGAGATTTAACATCCAAAATAGTATGCCATAATCATGGCTTTGCTTGGCTTTTTCCTAAGTGACGTGTGGCTTAAGACTGAGTCTTAAACTTTTACTGTCTTACTTAGAATAGATGTTGGCTAAATATAAATCTAAGAGACAGAAGTTCTGTAGCAACCAGCTTTCAGTGTGATTTCTATGTCCACTTTACTTTTTTTTTTGGATATATGATTATTTTTTTTCTCACTTCGTTGGCTGACTTTGGTAATTCAGGATTTTTTTCCTTCATTATCTCGAGATTTTTCTCATGTCAAAAGACAAAATCATAACTTTTCGCATATAAATAAAATAATACAAGATCTGGGATACAGAGAGAAGTGAAATGCTTTGCAGGGTATAGACATAACCTTTCTACCAGGAAAAATTCCTTTCAGATGTGAGCAAAATCGGAAGCAAATTTCCCTTTGTCAGATGACGCTGGCTTACTGGATGAATGAGAAGTCATGTTCAGGATAACTCAAGAAACACAGGGAAAGGCGAGCCCAGGGACCTGCATGCACTCTGACGAGGGTTACTCCTTCCTGGGTGTACTTCAGAAACTCATGGACAATTAGAGTTAGAAGTGCCCATGGAGGTGAACCCCCATGTTTTCCAGATGGGAGAACAGAGACCCAGAAAGGGTCTTCAGGGCCAGAAGAGAGGTATCTGGTATCTTATTCCAGTGTGTTCCTTGCACTGAACCATTCATTCTACTTCTCACATTTCCACTTTCTGCCTTTTTATAAGTCTTATATAAGGAAATAACATTGGAATCAAGTCAGGAGGCTAGTGATCAGAATATTTACATTTATTTCCCCATTTGATATGACATTTCAGGGCATTAGCTATGCTTAAGTAAAAGCCAAAAAAACCCTTGGGATCAAAAATGATCCAACTATTTACATTTTGTTGTGAGGTAACTAGGGTCTTCTGGTTATAGTTGACATCCTTGTTTTGTTCCTGATCTTAGAGGAAATGCTTTCAGCTTTTCACTGTTGAGTTTGATGTTGGCTGTGGGTGTGTCATATATGGCCTTTATTATGTGTGAGATATGTTCCCTCTATACCCATTTTGGTGAGAGTTTTTTATCATAAATGGGTGTTGAATTTTGTCAAAAGCTTTTTCTGCATCTATTGAGATAATCATATGATTTTTATTCTTCAGTTTATTAATGTGGTGTATTACATATTGATTTGTGGATATTGAACTACCCTGGATATTGCATCCCTGGGATAAATCCCACTTGATCGTGGTATATGATCCTTTTAATGTATTGTTGAATTCAGTTTGCTAATATTCTATTGAGGATTTTTGTGTCTATGTTGATCAGGGATATTGCCTTGTAGTTTCCTTTTTAGTGGTACCTTTGTCTGGTTTTGGTATCAGGGTGGTGCTGGCCTCATGGGATGAGTTCGGAAGCATTCCTTCCTTTTCAGTTTTCTGATATTTGTGATTATAGGATTAACCATAACATAAAACATTTTCTAGGGATTTGGTCTAGCTTACCTAGGCTGAGATGCAGTAATATAAGTGCAATTGCTTAAATATGGCCCACAGCAGCTATTATTGCTCTTGTCATAATTGTGTCATTTAAATAGGTATATATTCACTTACGAATGTTCTATAATCTGTGAATTTATGAAAAGGGCCCTTATTCTATGTCACACCAAAGAGCACTCAGGTCAGAACTCTGCAAAGAATTAATAAACTCTCATTACAAAGCAGTATACCAGTAAAACCCAACACACAATACGGTTCTCACTGAAATTTGTAAAGAAATAGATTAATAGCTGTCTGAAAAATTTATAAAAATGATAGTTCCTTGTGTGCTAAAAATATTTGGTTATCACTTCTGTCTCATTCAAAAATTTGCCCTGGTTCAATGAAAATAATCTTCTATTCAGACCCTCATGATTATTTCTGAGTTTCAATACTAGTTATTGTATCAATTATTTTTTTCATTTGTGCAAGATGTCGAAATTGGAATAACATATTCTGTTTCCAGAGAATTTGATACACAATAACAGATTTTGACTCTAAGAACATATTACTCCCAAAACCTTGAAAGTCAGTGTCTGTTCTTTGTACATTAGGCATTTTCCCCACTGGAAATTCTTGCAAACTATTATTTATATGTAATTAAGCATGTGGTTTATACTGAAAGTATTTATTACTAAAATAGGTGGTAGAAATGATGAGTTACATAAATAGATATGTTTACAAAAACAAAATCATTCTTTACAGTAAATGGAAAAACCCAGGCATGGAATAATTTCTGTTTATTTAGTCTGTATTTTTTAGTGTCTATTCAACAGTATAATCTTATGTTTCTAGGTTCTACATTCCTTTTAACATATCCATATGCATTAAATAGAATTCATAAAGATCATTAAAATTGTTTTAATGTATTTTATGTTTATTTTGCCTATGAAAATGCAAGCATTTTTGATAAAGATGTGTTTGCAGTCATTCAGAATAATTTTGCAGCCAATAAATAACTGATCTAGAGAAAAAACTGTTAGATTTCATTTTAGAAATTCACATTATTTTAAATAAACTTTGACATCTTGTTTTCAAATACTACAATAAAGACTTGATAAATAGAAAAGCAGAACAAAGTGAAAATGGTGTTAACAAGATAGCTTGGCAGCAAATATCAATTCTCACTTGTTAAAAGCTTTGAGCATCACAGCCAATAATACATCCTATCTAAAATCTAACTTCGAATGAACACCAACAAATTATGAAGAAATTCAAATATTCTGAGTAAATATTTTAATTTCTGAGTGAATAAATGAGTAATGTTCATTGCCTGCAAACACGATCTGGACCATTACAAGATTGAAGTTATGGGCTTCCACGAGGACGTCTCACACTTTTTATCCTCACAAAACCAAATCTACATCTAGTTCATAACGCCCTCCAGAATTAATAGTGGCGGTTGGTCATCCCTGATGCAATAGAAGATCTTAGAATAGGAAAAACTTTAATCCCCACGAGTAGAAGAGATTATTAAGAAACTCAAGACATGTAGTAGGTGTGAGCATGACAACCTTTCCTTATCTACTACACAGGAAACTTGTGTTACTAGTATCTCCTTTTCAAATAAAATTATTAGAAAGTATTCAGCCTGATGCACTATTTATTATTGACCACTAACAAGTTGTTGCTTAAGATAAAATAACTTCTGAGGGAAAAAAACTGCCTTAATATACATTCTAGAAACTTGGAATGATCAGAAGAAAGGGTATTGGGGAATATTACTTTGCTCTTTAATATTGTATAGGCAATCCAAGTCCAGTCATTTTCTCTCAGTTTTTATGCTATACTTTAGCAGAAAAAAATGTACTTTCACTGTAGTGCCTTGGGAAGGAGTAAGAGTCTTATGAAATTTTTTTCAGACCTAAAATGACTATCTGTTTCATCCATTGTATTTTGTCTGCCCTACTTTCTTGAACATCCAGTGAAATTTCTGGGAAGTTTTTCATGATATAAGTACACATTGGGGTATCTCCAGATACCCCAATGTATTTTTGTATTTGAAGATAAGACTATTGATGGCATAAATAGTGCTAAAGAAACCAAAGATTTGTTATGTTTCTTTACGTTAAAACTCAGTTGTTACTCTAAGTATTATTGGCCTTCAATCCTTTTATAGTCATAATTTTTTAGCGCTTACTTCTGTACATATTTTATATTGGATTGGCCAAAAAGTTCGTTTGGATCCCAAACGAATATATCTATCACGGCACTTACGGAACTAAAATATTTCTCAGATAAACTAATTAAGCTCCCCACCAAACGACCCTCTGGTTGAGAGCAGAATATGCATTTTATTACACTTTGCCCATCCCAAGCAAAGAACTTGGTACCTAGTAGGCATTAGAGTAATAATTGTTGGATTAACTAAGTATACTTATTTGAGATAACTTAATAGACATCTATAAGTATACATCAAAGAGCCCACCTGCATTTATATTTCTGGGTACCGTAGAATGCATGAGGACAATGGAGGTGATCATATCATCCGTGAGAAAGTGTGGGGCTTGGGGGCAAATTACTATGTGCTTTGACCCTCTATTTTTTCATACAAATGAAATCTGAAAATGTACCTCAATAGTAACACTGAACAAAAAATGAAAGAAAGTTATCACATTATAATCATGTAAATGTTTTAGGGATATTCGTAAAAGCAGGACCAGCTGCAGACCAGTGCATGTTGTTTGAGGGCTTTGTGTACCTTAGGTAATTTTTCGGTGCTGACTGGTGACAATAGACTTTCTGCCTCTCTTTCTCCTTTATCCAATTCAGTAATTCTATTCTAACCTCAGATGCCTGGTCCTTTTAAGGGGTTGAAGAATGGGAGGCAAAGAGCAAGACCTAGGGCAATCACTCCAATTTGTCATCCCCTAGGCTCATTTGAGGGGGGATTCCCATGGAAGGAGGGAGGATGAATGAAAATGTAGTGAAAGGTTTTATGTATGTGTGTGTTTCATTTGATTCAAATAGAGAGTTCTAAACTGCCTTAATCTCATACCAGCACATTCTATCACATAAACAGAATTAAGTTCATCCCAACCTATCTTCTTTGACTAGGATAGATAGCAGTTTCCTTACATTTCAATGCCTAACTATCTATTCTATGAAGTCTTGATTGTGGCCGTAAGGGAGAACCCTCTTTTTTTTTTTTTTTTTTTTTCAAACATCTCCTAGAGATCCCCAGAACCCTTTTAATTTCTGCAACTTTTCTCAGTTCAGTAAGGGAAGAAGATCTCAGGAAAGAATTAGTCCTGACCTTCCTGAAAACTATCAGGAGAATAAACAAAATATTTATAGGGTCCAAAGCTCTTTGTGGTTCAGTATCTCTCCTCATTAGTTGCTAAACGATCCCCCATACATATGAGGGGTGTCCCTGTGATTCCTTTCTAGTTGGGAAAGATGAGGATAATGTGAGAGGCAAGGTCCTAGTAGCACCATCAAATTGTGCCAGTCAGAGACCTCATGAATATTCACACGAATAATAAAGAAAGTAGCATCTCCTTTCAGTCCCGGAAGATTGATCTCTAAGTTGGTGCCTGCCACATGCAGTGTTTTCTTTCATTCCTCAGCTGTTCAACATAATAGCTTGTTGTGGAACTTTCTAAGTAAACTAATTCCATTTGAAATTCTGTTTATTTTAATGATTTTTGAAATATAGTGGAGACATTTTCAATTAAGCGTGAGAAAATCTTACTTCACTAAAAAGTAAACTTAAAATTATAGCTTATAACTTATAAAGTTATATCTCTACCATGGCTCTTAACTTTGCAACCTTGTATTTTGGGGGTAGTTTAAGCCAGCAAGTTATTGAGTTTTGAGCAACTCATTGTTGCACAGCTTTATGACAATCGTTTTAAAGGTTTTATTTTCTCAGAATAGAGACAGCACACACGTATTCCACTTTGTTATACCTTATCAACTACGAATCATCTCTTCACTAATGTGCATATAACACTTATTTCCTAAGAAGAAGTTATGTCCCTTCCGCAGATGAAACTCAGTGGATACTTATCATAAAGTCTTATGTTATTGATTTTTCAAAAAACTGCTTGAGCAGAAAATGCCCTCCTTTACAATTATCAGTCAGGACAGTGCATCTAGCCTTGATTCCTCCCACACATTTAATCTCAAAGGGCATTAGTGGAAGGAAAATGCTAACAGATGGAGAAGCTTTTGTTGATAGTGTTTTTCTTTCTTTTTAAGTAGGAGTACATTGTGATCTGTTGCAGGGGAAAAAAAAGAAAGAAAAAAAAAAAAAGCAACTAAGCACCTTTTTCTTCCCCAGATGGGCTGCAAGTATCTTTCTTGCATGTGCTTTTAGTTGCTAGTTCAGCTTTTCTTACGGAGGTCAGCAGTAGGTCATTTACAGAGTGTTGGCAATTTGTGCTAGGTGCTTTGCAAACAGAGTCCCTCCCTGTCCACTGGACTTCAAACACAAATAAAAATTGAAACAATGAGGCCAAAAGTAATGTGCAAAATGAAACAGCCAAAATGTTTTTTAAGCATCTGGTATTAAAAAATTTATTGTGTGAATCAATTTTTACAGTTCACTCCCTGCTTTTATTTCCCTTTCTGTTTGTACACAAATTCATCATTTAGTTTATAAAGCATATTTTGAAGTGAGCCATCTTGTTTTGATCATGGTACATGGAAAAGGTAGACCGAGGTTTATAACCTCAGCAAAGATATTGGTCTCCTGGTACAAAACCAGACTTTATTTTATTAACTCTTCACAGAAATCTGAACAGCAATGCGAAGAATACCTATAGATATACAGTTAAGACATATCTTGAATGCTACTTGTTCCAGATAAAAAATAAATACAACTTTATATGAAAAATGATCCAGGTGAATATTTTCCCAGAAATAAAGGTTATATGCATAGATGAAGTAAATGAATACGTGATTCTGCTAGTAAATTGTTTCCACAAATAATTAAATTTTTCCCACAACTAGATGCGTTGGGAGAGAATACTATGCAACTCACATGACTTACCGTTAGTTTTAATACTGGCAAGAAGTAAAAGGACAAACTACTAAACCCTGGATTCCAACTTGTTACTTACTGATTTTAGCTACAATTTTAGATTGAAAAATTGTAACATGGAATGATTAAAGTATAGTGGAAGTCCCAAAGTTACTATACCAGCATAGTTTACATATTTATGTTCATCAGTTGTCTTCTTGGAGTTTTCAGTAGTTTCAGAGATTTTTATTTTAACCTTCCAGTTTGTTTTTTTTTTTCCTGATATATCCAGGGAAGCAAGTAAATTATTATTTTAATGTGGAAGTTGTCTAACCATTTCATGTAAAATAATAAAAATTATAACATTATTAACCAATATTTATTGATTATTCACCATGTGCCAGGCACTGTGCTTAGTACCTCATTTTTATTATCTTATTCAAAGAACTATGGGTACTTTATGGTCTTATTTTATTATCCTTATTTTATAGCTGAGGAGATTAAGAAACTCGTCCCAAGTATAAAGCTAAACTCTTAGAGGAGCTGGGATTTCCTTCAGCTCTACTACGAAAGTTTGCTTGAGAAAAGACACTGAAAATTTCGTACTCTTTCCTTAATACCCAAATAGAATAATGCTGTGTGGGATCCCCAGAAAGACAAAGGCTTAAAGAGAAAAATGAGAGTTGGTAAGAAGTAACCCAGAGCTACACTCAGAGCTAGCTGCTGTGTACTCACACTGTCACGTCTCTGACCAGTGGCTTCCGAGTTCCATTGTCACAATCCCGAGCCTAAAATACAATCTACATTGTGACCCAGTATACACACACACTTGCATGTACATATAAACTTCTATATAACTGAAACCAGTTTTATGAAGGAATACTTAGCCTTACTCAGATTATGCTTTCTGATATTTTATTCTATTGTTTCTCATTTAAAAATGTCAAGCCTACCTTAAATCCACTTCATGCTTTTAATATCATAACTTGAAAAAGTGCTGATGTGAACTTCGTAGGGCTTTGTATTCATGTCTATTTTGACATTTGATAATACGCTTTTCCTAGCAATCATGCTTTTCCTTCTTGTCAGAAGTAAAACATTAGGGAGTGAAGTGTATGGAGTCTTGGACAGGGGAGAACCCGGGTCTCTAATCAATGCAGGAGTGCTTTCATTTATAATTCATGGTTAAAGAACGTAAGCAAACTCCACTTGGGAGAACCCCTAGGTCTGTAATCACTGTGAACAAACATTCAGCTAAGCACCAGGCTTGATGTGCATAAGAAAACTCAGTGAAGGAATAACCACTAAAACAGGATGTAAGGGGATGAAGGCTCTAGAGGAATACCAAATAATTCATCCTGGAGAAGTGATTCAATGGAGAATCATGAGAAATCCTTTCTTCATAGAGCAGTACTTGTGGTACTGCTGTACATGTGTGGTACATGTGTGGATTCAGACTGTACAAAACACTCTCATTGTCACGAAGGAGGGAAAGTCTTCAGGGACCTCTCATTTCAAAATCGACCTTAAGGTTCTCACACTGAGGAGACAGCAATCCTATAATCAAAGTGGAGAAAACTTCACCTAGATTCCACATTCAGAAAACTAAGTTTTGCAGTGGGGGGAGGGAGGGAGGAAACCTTTAAAAGCACCTTTTAACACACAATTTAGCAAATAATTCAGAACTTTCAGAAAACTATTGATGGGGGAAATCTGACATATAAATGCAAGACAGTTAAGAGATCTGGGAATACTGAATGCAGGGTTTTGTAAGAAATTAAACTTTTTCAATAGATTATTACTTGTAAATATTTAAACAATAATCCCTGTTGCTGAAAAATCTTTAAAAAAATATGTAGTCTTTTTAGAAGGTAAGATAAGAGAATTGACTGTACTGATTATGCCTGGTACCCAAGATGTTGTACTAGAGCATACAAACAAGGCAAACACATCCCAACCTAGCACATGAATATGACTGTATCACTCTGTGGTTTAAAATTCTTCAGTGCCTTCCTATGGCCTTAGAATAATATTTAAACTCTGTTATGGAGCACAGGGCCCTTATGCTCTAGTTCCTAACTACATGCCTACCTTCATCCCCTCTCAAATTTTACTCACCATTCAAACTAAATAACTTCCAGCTACCACAGGAGAGTCCTATACTGTCTTGTGCCATGTCTTTACACATGCTTTTCCGTCTCCCTAGAATGTAATCCTTCAAATCTCAGCTCAAATGTTTTTCACCCTGTGAAAAAATTTTTTTTGAGGTGGCTATATTTTTTATTAAAGTATAGTTGATTTACAGTGTTGTGTTAATTACTGCTGTGTAGCAGACTGCTTCCGTTATACATATATATATATATTCTTTTTCATATTCTTTTCCATTATGGTTTATTAGAAGATATTGAATATAGTTCCCTGTGCTATACAGTAGTACCTTGTCGCTTAGCTATTCTATATGTTACCAGTTTGCATCTGCTAATCCTGAACTCCCGATCCATCCCTCTCCCACCCCCCTTTCCCTTGGCAACCACCAGTCTGTTCTCTATATCCATAACTCTGTTTCTGTTTCATAGATAGGTTCATTTGTGTCATATTTTAGATTCCACATATAAGTGATATCATATGGTATTTGTCTTTCTCTTTCTGACTTACTTCACTTAGTATGATAATCTCTAGTTGCACCCACTGTTGCTGCAAATGGCATTATTTCATTCTTTTTTATGGCTGAATAGTATTCCATTGTATATATGTACCACATCTTCTTTGTCCATTCATCTGTTGATGGACATTTAGGTTGTTTCCATGTCTTGGCTATTGTGAATAGTGCCGCTGTGATCATAGGGGTGCATGTATCTTTTTGAATTATAGTTTTGTCTGGATATATGCCCAGGAGTGGGATTGCTGGATCATACGGTAATTCTGTTTTTAGTTTTCTGAGGAAACTCCATACTTTTTTCCACAGTGGCTGCACCAACTTACATTCCCACCAACAGTGTAGGAGGGTTCCCTTTCTGTGAAAAATTTTTTGAATTCTCCTAATCTCTCTCTCCGTACACATCTCATATAATATAATAATTTGTCTGAATATATCACCTGTTCAACTATAAATTTCAAGGGAGGAGAAAGGATAGTAGACTATCTTTGACCTGGAATATTTTGGACCTGATCTTTTTGGATTAAATGTAATTCCAAAATTTAAATGTCAACTAAATCTATATATTCATAATAATAATGCATCATGACTTTATCCATACATTTCCTTAGGTTTTTGTAATTCATTACTACATTAATCAATGGGTATGATAATATTACAATTCAATTTATATATTTTAAGTGATTAGGCACCAGTAATAAGCAAATAAATAAATAAATGAGAGCTACATAAATAAATGAGAGCTACCACTATTCACAATTTGCCAACAAGATTTCTGTGTGTGGATTCATTCGTTATAAACTCCACCTTGACATACTGATGAATTGTTTGAAAACCAAGAGATCATACTATCACCAAGGACCAAGATCTATAGCAAATTTTTCCTCAATAATTACAAAGATGTGACTTCAGAAATAGGAGATTGTAAAAATAATCCTTTTATAATAATTCTTTTATTTCCATGCTGTCAGTGGGCTCTGCTGGTGGCTTGGCCGCATCCCATTACCAGCTGGTTACAACAGCCCCCATCATTGTGAGTGTTGGCTGTTAACTGCTCAAAGCTGCCCCTTCTTGGTAGAATTTCCCTTGGCTACACAGAAGCAACCTCACCAGGAATGTTATATTGGGTTGGCCAAAAAGTTCGTTCGGGTTTTTCCATAACACCTTATGGAAAAACCTGAACGAATTGTTTGACCAACCCAATATTTCCCCACATGCTGAAGTAGCCTGACTTGACTGGTTTACAAAAGTTGGTTCCCTCTTTCCTTAAGGTGGAATCAACTCTGTGGTATAATATCCTCCAGAGCTACCTGAGACCATATCTTCACTCAGCTTCTTCCCCTGGTGAGTCTGGCTTCCCTGCTTTTCCGTTTCCTGAAAGCATTCCTTCAATAAGTGATATGAACCCAAATTCTTTTTTCTAATAGAAAGATAGTTGATTTACAATGTTGTGTTAATTTCTGCTGTGCAGTAAAATAATTCAGTTATACCTATATATATTCTTTTTCATATTATTTTCCATTATGGTTTATTAGAGGATATTGAATATAGTTCCCTGTGCTATACAGTAGGGCCTTGTTGTTTATCCATTCTATATATAATAGTTTGCATCTGCTGACTCCAAACTCCCAGTCCTTCACTCCCTCAGCCTCCTTCCCCCTTGGTAACCACAGGTCTGTTTTCTATGTCTGTGAGTCTGTTTCTGTTTCATAGATAAGTTCATTTGTGTGATATTTTAGAGTCCACTTATAAGTGATATCATATGGTATTTGTCTTTTTCTGTCTGGCTTACTTCACTTAGTATGATAATCTCTAGGTCCATCCATGTTGCTGCAAATGGCATTATTCCATTCTGTTTTATGGCTGAGTAGTAATACATTGTGTGTGTGCTCACGCATATGTGTGTATAAATATATACACGCCACATATTCTCTATCCATTCATCTGTCGATGGACATTTTGGTTGTTTCCATGTCTTGCCTATTGTAAATAGTGCTGCTGTGAACATAGGGGACATGCACTCAAATTCTTATCTTAGGCTCTGCTTTAGAGGAAGCCAAATGAAGAAACATGCTTCCTGTGCTTTGATTCCCAGTAGTTATTGGATAAATAATAAGCTGGTATGTTTTCCAACATTCTTGAAAACACAATAGATCTTCACTTTACTATGGTATGTGTACTGAAAGGTTTATGATTGTGGTTTTCTTTAATAAGATTTCACTTTATATGTACAATTTAATTCTTTTCCTATGAGATGGTCTTTGCTCTACTATAAAGCTTTCCTATGGCATCGGTTAATGGTCAGGATAAAGAGAAACAAATTGCCCCTTCTAAAGGCCATATAACATCTTATAATCATCAGATAAATTAGGTAGAGAAATGAATATGCTTTCACTAGATATGCCTTTCTCCTTATGTTCATAATGGCACACACTTTCTAATACATAATTACCTATGACTGCCCAGCACCATAAAGGGATAGAAGGTGTTCCTGTTTGTTAAAAACAGAAATCTCTCTCTGCTCTCAAAAGAATTTGTACAATTTATCTCATATTTTGTTTTCAAAGTACTTGTTTGAAAAGTGTATTAATAATAATAAATATCTACCTGTTACTTTTCTAAACTTTTTTTTTGGTAATACTATCTGTGCTTTTGCTAACACAACATCACAGCATACTTTTTCTCTTTTCACCCCTGCTGCAACCCCCTTACAACATAAAAAATTTGCAGACCATTCCCAGGAGTTTAGTGTCAACAGAACACTAGTCCAGACTGCTTAAATTCTAGTGTCCTAGTCAGCTCTTCAGTTTAAATGACAATCATAGCTAGGCATATTCATTACATTACCAAATTACTGTGTGTTAATGATCTCTGTTTACTCTCTAAGTGCCTTCCACACTGAAAATGGCACAGTGTTGCTCAGAAGACAACTATAAAATGTAAGCCTATTTTAAATTAACACAGGTATTCAGATAATCCATGGAAATATTTAGCCACAAACTAATTTTAGGTGTGCCTTCTGGATATTTATTTCATGAACTTGGATTAGAGAATTCCCAAAGGCACTATACAATTCAAAAAACAAGAAATTATTTTCTGAAATACTGGTGCTTTTGCATGTGAACACTCATCCATATCCTGGTAAAGGTTGAAGTTGCACAGGTGTTTTCATTTGTCAAAACTCAGAAAATGGTACACATTAGATTTGTGAATTACATTATATGCAAGTTTTTCTTTTTAAAAAGAGCTATAAGCAAATACTGAACAACAGTTAATGATACATATTTTGAAGAATTTAGGGGAAAAGTCTACTTTGAAATAAGTTTAAAAAGATGAATTGATTATGGGACAGAAGTTTGGATAGAGCAATAGATATGTAATAAAGCAAATATAACAATGTAATTGTAGAATCTATGTGGTTGGTATATGGATGTCCATATGCAGTTCCTTCAACTTTTTTGCATGCTTAAACATTTTTATAATAACATATTAGGGAAACTTTTCATCTCAAGCAAATGGAAACTGTGCTATGTTCCAGTAGAGTGAATTAAAATCTTTTTGTAAAATAATAGATTTTTACCTCTGACAAAGTTAATCATGTCAGAATATTGTCTTGAAATGTTTGGAAAATGAGTTTAATATTTTCTAATTAATACATTCATGTCAGCTTTGAACTGAAATTATACCAAGTGACTTTTAAAAGCAATCATTTGACTGTATATTCCTGGTGGGATATAACTTAAGAACCAAATGAAATATACACATAATTTTACACTGCTTTTAGTGAGTATGTTTTTCATAAGAGGGTTGATATTTCTGTTCCAAGACTATTGTTTGTCTTTTAACATACAATAAAGAAAATGAGTAATTATGTTTGTGACATTGAAAACTCAGTCTTTTCCAATGTGCATGCAAGAAGAAGATAGATATTTAAGATCTGTGGAGTTAATTAAAATCTTATAATCCTGAATTTGAACTGGAAGGGTATTAAACTTATGATGCATTTTATCAATTGAAAACCCACTTATCTTTTAGATTTATCCACTGATAACATCCTAGAAACATGCAACAAACCAGTAGCAGGAAGCCCCTGGGGATATATTATAGGTTTGGTTTCCAGATACCATCACTCCCTAGAAAGAATCAGAGCTTCTTGGAGAAATGTGTGCTTTCTGGTTGTGGACAAGTAATGTACAATATCAATCTGGATAATCTTGTCACAGGATCCAGGAAGCAGCTTGAAGAAGCACCTGCTCTCTGAACTTGAAGTAATTTAAGCGTCAATAATGATGATGACTACAATGAACAGAAACACACCTAATATATTTAAATACATGGGTTTATAATGATACTAAAGCATGTAGTCAATAGAACAGACCACAGCATGATCCAGATGTTAGAATTAGCATAAAAATACTTTAATGCAACTATTATAAATAGAGTTTAAGGACTTAAAGAGAAATATTGTCACAGTGAGTGAACAGATGTGGGATCTCAGCAGAGATTAAGATATTTTTTAAAGTCTAGGACTTCAAAATATATCTGAAATAAAAAATTCAATACACTGGGAAGAAACAGAAATTATTTCCCAAAGTCAATTTTTAAAAAGTCAATTTTGATGGATGCTAAAAAACCAATTCATTTAGCAAACTGGTGTGTAAAATAGCAACTGATAAAATGAAAATGGAAAGCAAAAAGAATCAAGTGTTTATCCTGCCTTTTCTCTGAAAATAGTACCTCAGGGTAACCAAAAAAGATAATGAGTGGAAGTTTCTCTTTACAGAAGTTTTCTAATTAGTACATGAAGAAAGAATTAGTATATCTCCATTTATCAACCTTTAATTAGTAAAATCTAGGAAGTTATCATGATTAGTTGCTACTCTCAGTCTGAATTCAGCCAGGAAAACAGAACTAGTTAAATATTACAGAAATAAAAGTTTTAATGTAGGAATTAGTGTTTACATTAATGTAAACTTAAACAAGGAAATTGAAGATCTGGAAGGTTGCATCCATAAAGTCAGAAAAACAATAATAAATTACATCAACCTAAAGCAATGATTGAAAGTAGGAGAGGAACATAGAGCTCTTGAAAAAGTCCAAGAAATTGCTGCATCTGTCATGATCATGAAGTACAAGTTCATGAGAGATCTGTGATGGTGCTATGTCTGGATACTATGATTGCTAGATCATTGTGGATTCATGCCTGGCTGCCAAAGTCACCAAAATGACTTTTGTTTTACTTTCATCTTTCAAATCATGCATGAGTTTTTCTCATTTGCAAATCCTATGGGGAATCATTCAGGGAAGAGTGCTCTGGAAAGTAGAGTTCCCAGCTTTAGAAAAGTGTAGTGATGCTGCCAAGTTGACGAGAGGCAATTCAACACAGCTGCTAATATCACAGAAAGAAAGACAACTGGAAATCATGTTTGTTTGGCTGGAAAAAAGCACCTTTTTTTCTATGAAATACACTTGCAAAAAAAAAAAAACTGAGCAATTTCTTAAACTTTTACTTTATTTAATAACACTTAGGAATAAATGTAACAAAAGACATCCTAAAACATTTTGCTTATATTTATGAAACATTTCTGGGAGAAACTAAAGGAAACACAAATAAATGATGATACATACCATGTTCATAGATTGGAAGGATTAATATTGGTTGGATCCCAACTCCAGTAAAATTTCCAATTTTTCAAAATAAAATGGCAAGCTGATACTAAAATTTATATAGAAGTGTGAAGGACCTAGTATAGCCAAAGCATTCTTTTTTTGGAGGAGGAGGGACACAAATAGTATTTATGTTATTTTATTTTTTGCTAAAGCATTTTTAAAACAGAAAACAAAGTTGGAGGGTTTATGCTACCTTATTTCAAGACTTACCATAAAGCTACAATAATTAAGACAATGTAGTATTGACCTAAGGGTAGCCATATAGAAAAATGGAGCAGAATAGAGACCTTAGATATATATCTACCCATCAACAATCAGTTCAACAAAATGAACAAGGCAATTCAAAGGAAAAAAAAAGTCTCACAGGAAATGGTGCAGAAACAACTGGAAAACATATTTAAAAATTGAGTGGACCTCTACTTTATACCATAATAAAAATTAATTTGAGGCAATCATAGATCTAAACATAAAAGCTAATATTATAAAGTTTCTAGAAGAAAACATAGGATAATATTTTCATGAACTTGGAGGAGGCAAAGATTTTTTTAGGCAACTTTCAGAAAATGTCCATAAAACTAAAAATTGGTAAATTAATATTCACCAATGTGATGATCTTCTCACCAAAATTACTGCTAAGAAAATGAAAAGTAGTCATAAACTGGGAGATAATTCTTGCAGCACACATATGACAAAATATATATAAAGAGAGTTATGTAGAAATATACAGTTCTTATACTTGGAACTTATACAATGTATCTATAAATCTATAATGTAAAGACAGTAACCCATTAAGATATGGGCAAATATTTGAACAGACACTTCATCGGAGAAGATATACAGATGTTCAATAAACATTTGAAAAGTTGCTTATCCTCATTAGCTATCAAGGATATACAGTTAAAACCATAATAATTTGCCACTTCACCCTCACAAAAATGGGTACAATTATAAAGACTGGCAAAATTATATATGGTGAGCATGTAGAGCGACTGGAGCGCCAATATATTTCTGGTCAAAAAGTAAAATGACAAGCCACCTTAGAAAAACATTTGACAATTTTTATAAAGTTAATAATATACTTTCCCTATAAGAAATAGAATCCTAGGTCTAGAAGGTTATATCCCAAGAAAAATGAAAATATATATCCGTGAAAATAATTAAAACAAAATAGACATAAAGGATATTTTCATAACAATTCCAATCCAAAAACCACCCCAATGTCACTAAAAGAGTGGATAAATTGTGTTATATGCATACAGTAGAATACTGTTTAACAAAAACAAATTTTTTTCCAAAGTGGTTTTTTAATGTTTTTGTTTTTGATCCACCTGTGTCCAACTTTGCATCATATGTGACACTTTGGTAGCATTCTTGTTTACTTTGATTTTATTCCTTTCCACATTTTATAAAAGCTGCCTTTTTCATCATATTTGGCCTATTTTGCTTTCCCAGTCGAGTATGTTTGGTTATTTTTCAGGTCCCTGGGCTGTTTTGAAATTTTTCTTAGACCTCCTCTGAAGCATTCTAAATAGTTTTTAAGCTTTCCCTTTGTCATTTTATTTTTTCAATTTCACTTTTCTCCCCCAACCATCGCTCACATTTTCTGTTCTCATTTCTAAAATTGCATAATCACAACTGAATTCCTTTGGATTCCTCCTTGCATTAGTAGAATATTGACATTTGTCATACACTCATAAGTATTTCTTAGTAATTCACCCGCAGTTGCTTCCTGCATCACTTCCTGGTCCCAATCTAGGATAAAACATAGTTCCCTTTCCTTCACGTTCAAAAATTCTTGCTCAGAAAATGATCATTGTACCCCAGATGTCTCCTTTAATAATTACTTTTTGGGTTATTAAATTCCATCATGATCATTATATAACATACTTTTCATTTTCCCAACACTGTTTTCAGTTTAAACTCATTCCCTTTATCACATGCTTCTGAGTACATAACTGTTGCAGCATTTGTATAATTTAAGCTATGAATATCTCCACATGGAGTTTATAGTAATTCTTATGCTTGGCATATTGTGTTCTTATGGCATGTTTTATATTTCTTCTCACAGGCAATTATTTTTTTCCATTTAGTCACATTAATTATAGCATACTTTACTGAGAAATATCACCAATCATAGCACAGAATTATGGGATGTTGAAAGTAGAAATATATTTACAACTTATTATTTATAATCCTCTGTTTTTTTTAAAAATGAAAGAACTAAACTCAGAGATCTGCTACAGACACTTTTCACTGTAATATAAGACCTTTTCCCATTGAGATGTTTACTCATTGTGATTTTCAAGTTTACAATTCAGTGATATTTAATGAATTCACAGAGTTTTGCAGCTATCATCACTGTCTGTTTTCAGAAGATGTTCATCATCCCCCAAAAGAAGCCCAATACTTATTAGCAGTCATTCCCTATTCCCTGCCTCTCCAGCCCCTGGCAGCTGCTTAATGCAACTTCTGTCTGGTCTGGACGTCTCCTATTGGTGGAATCATACAATACGTGGCCTTTTGTAACTGGCTTCTTTCATTTAGCATGTTTTCAAGGTTCATTCATATTGTAGCATGAATCAGTACTTACTCCCTTTTTATGGCTGAATAATATTCTGTTGTGTAGATATATCACATTTTGTTTATCTGTTCTTCAGTTGATGGACATTTGTGTTGTTTCCACATTTTAACTATTATGAATAATGCTGCTACAAATATTCATGTACAAGTCTTTGTGTGGATGTATCTTCATTTCTCTTGGGAGAATATGCCTAGGATGGAATCACTGTATTATGTAGTAAAACTATGCTTCACCTTTTGAGGAACTGCCAAACTGTTTTCCAAAGTGGCTGTACCATTTTGTAATTCCACCAAATAGCTCCATTTTTAAGGGTCTCTGGGTCTCTGAATCACTTGTCATTACAACCTTTGGTGTGAGTGAATTGTGCAGTTGGAGGATCGTTTACTCCTCCATTCCCATTGACTATAAGCACAGCCGCTCTAGCACAGCCTTTGTAAATACAAACCTAGTGTTCTTTCATTTTCTCTAACTTCTCCTGCCACTATTTTAATTTTTATCATTATAACCTTGGTGTAACATTGATCTGCTTGGAGCCCTGCCTGTAAAGACTTTGCTTGTCCCTAAATTCCTAAGTTATACCAAAGATGAACATTCCTTCATGAATCATTATGAGAGCTAAACATTGAGCCTCTGGCCCCCTGCCCTGTCCCACATGGTCTGCGTATTGCCAGCCATAAATATAGACATTAAAGTGATTTATGGACTTTGCTTCAAATTCAAAGTGAAAATAACAAAAGGGAAATGATTAAATAGATGGTGGAAATTATCAGTCTCTTTTCCTTAAATTTACTTTCTACTCTTTAGGTAATTACTTACAGTAACAATAAGAAGAGGATTACCTAACATTCAAAAGATATCTCTACTCCAATATTTTAGAAGACTAATAATTTGAACACTTTTCACAGTCTCTCTGTTCTATTCTTTTTTTTAAACTGAAGTGCATGCCATTATGTGATACACAGAAGACAAAAATATTATACTTTTGGCCAGCTTTCTCACCCACACAACTTCCTAGAATTTTCTGGTTTTCAATTACTTAAGTAATAGGATTCTACCATTTCCAGTTGGTAATAATTTTACAGTTTGGTGCTCCTATGGGGCATAGTTTTTTTGTGTCTGATATTCAGTTGAACTGGATATTAATATGATCAATTTCATTTTGTTCTTTCAAACTTTTTTGTACTAAAAATTACATATTTGCACACTGTTTTATTCCTCCCTTTTAACTAATCTATAGTCATGATTTTATTTTATTTTTTCTTTCTTGACATATCTCAAGATTTCCTCAGACGTTAGTTTTAAGATCTGAGAAGCAAAGAACAAAATGGGAAGAAAATAAATACTGCTGCATTCCAGCTACATGGAAAGATCACTGAGTGGTTCCGTGGGGAAAGCATTAACGTGGGGAAAGCATAAATGTGGTTCCATGGGGAAAAACGGTCGTAGACCATGGCATGCACACCCGGCCAGAGCTACCGTAACACTTAGAAGTGAGTTTCAAATTCAAAAAGCTGTTTTTCTGTAGGTACTTTGGGGGTTTAGATAAGAGGGGAAATTTTCAACCATGTCTTTGTAACATACCCAAGGTGATCAAGAAAGAAAATTATCCATAATTATCCAAGTTGTACACAAGTATCCGAGTTGTATGGTTTGCTCTTTTAGTTTCACTTTGTTGTCCCCCTGCATAGACTATGGTGCTGCCCAGGTGTTTATAGATTTTGAGGGGAAACTGGTATTTTAAAAATTGAAATCCATTCAAATATTAAGCTTTAGGGACCTGTCACCTCTTTGCTGCATTTAGGATTTACACATTAGAATCCCCTGCAGTGAGACTATATTAGATTCCACAAATCTCATAGGCCTAGTTTCTGTGTTCCCCAGGTTTTCAATGAGTTGTTTCATTGCCAGAATTGAGGTAATAGAAAACAAAAATAAAAGCAAAACAAAACACAAGTCAAAATTATCTCGTTAGGAAATATTTGGAAAGAATAAAGAACATTAAATTATTTTATCAGTCTCTAAAGATGATGATGGGTTATATGAGACTAGAGAAGAATTTTAGGAAACTGTAGTTTATAGACCAGTGAACATAGTTTAATAACTGTGCTTTGTCTATTACTTTTTATAAAAAAACTTAGTTTGAACTTAGATGTTTATATTTTATTCCTGATACATTATGATGTATGAGTATATTCAACAGTTGAAAAAAAATTAAATTCAATTATTTGGTTTATAACGGTAGGGATATAAAAACCCAAGTATATATTCTGGCAACATACTATGATTAATTTAGCAAAAAATCAGAATAAAAGGTGTCATTTATCACCATCTAGTTTCTGAAAAAGTACATATATTTCAGATATAAATGATGATTTTTATCCATTATAATGTACTTTGTAGTCCCCTTCATAGGCATTTACATATTTCAGTTCATTTTTGAATTTTGTTATAAAATGAAAAACAGGAATTGTGCATAGAATAGCATGCATATGTTTATGTCCAGAGATGTTCTGAATCTAACACTTTTGGGTATTTAGTCAATTTCCATATCTATTCATTATAAAATGAATAAGCCCATTCAATCTGCAATTAGTGATTAACTTTAAATCATGTTACTCTACTATCAAATATCATTCACTTTATCATCTTTTTTTTTTAATGAGAATGAGGTATAAATATAGTCAGCCCTCAGTATCCAGGGGTGCTGAGCCCACGGATACAGAGGCCCAACTATATGGGACTTGAGCATTCACGGATTTTGGTATCCGTGGGGGTCCTGGATCCAACTTCCACCCCCCTCCACCCCCCACAGATACTGAGGGCTGGCTGATGACAATACAGGTGCTCCTGGGAATGAGTCTTTCCAAAGGTGATGAGAGCCTTCCAGCCAAGTTTGTCAAGAGAAACACTATTTCAATGTTCAGTATTAGTCAGTTAATGTTCCTAATTTTTTTAATTAAAAAAAATAGGAGCACCTATACCTGCCAGATTCTGTGAAGGCATCAATTCCACTATGTCCAATGCCATACTGGAAAGCAGATTGTAAGCATTTCTAAATAACAGTGTTACTACATTCAAAAGGATGTGTAAAGCATATCTTTCAGAACAACCACATTGCTAAAAGAAAAAAAAATCCATAGTTTTGCATTCTGTCTATATATCATAAGTGAGTGTTACTCATAAAGGATTTGAACTCCCTAAACATATGTGTCCACTTCCACCATTAAAGTGAATTCAGGTGCTTGGCATGACTGTCTCCAGACAGGCTTTCTTTAAATATTGATAGCTGTGGTCTTCCTGCCGCGTCGAACTATATCTGGATACACTCATGTTCCTTTTACAAGACTTTCATACAACTCCATGGTCTGCAGAACACGTGGGAAGGATCTCATCATTCCTTTCATTAATATAAACTATTTTCACTTTCTCCAATGACAAATTGCCCAAAATTAGGTTTTTTACACCTATTATGACTGAACATGATGAGAAATTCATCTGTAGACCACAGCTGTGTATTGCAGGCATTATAAACCCTGCGGCAGGGGAGGTGATTGTTACATTGCAAGGACCAAGCAGAAAGAGAGAGTCATTTATTTTGGTGGGAGGCAGAAATGCTGGTTTTCAGTTTTTTCAAAAAATTTGAAAGGTTATTTGTTGAGATTCAACATAGCCATTTTAAACACTGTCCAAAAAAACATGGTTTGAATATACGTATTGTGAGAGACTGTTTGAAAACTTCTGCTGAGCCACTACATTCAAACAGAAAAAAGTTCTACTCTTTTATTACTATTTCAGTGTCCACTGAATGCCAGAAACATGGTAAGCATTGCATGTGACAAAAGCAATCCTAGTGAATGCACCATTTACATGAAACAGAGAAAATGGATCTTTGTGAAAGGACAGGAATGTGATCCATGCTTGCACTGATTCTACATTTCCTACATGTATCTGACACACATGTTTGTAATTATTCTCACCTGGCATAGTTAATGTTGTCTGGTGATTTGCCATGGATGACAACTGCCCTCTTTCAAAATCTACCAAAGGAACATAATGATCTGACTTTTGAGAAACTGCTGACAAGGAACAAAAACATTAAAAAATCAAATTCAAGGGTGGGAGGGAGACGCAAGAGGGAGGAGATATGGGGATATATGTATATGTATAGCTGATTCACTTTGTTATAAAGCACAAACTAACACACCATTGTAAAGCAATCATACTCCAATAAAGACGTTAAAAAAAATCAAATTCAATACCAACCTCAAATAACAGCTTTATAGTAACAATTGGAAAACATTGGGAAATCACAAATAAATTCCATAAAATTGAAAGAGACATGTGCCTCTACTTTTCTTGGGCCATTAGTGCATGCATTAGAATGGATTAAATTTAAATACTCTTCACTAGAAGAAAGAACACGACTAGTTTCTGTTAATAAGTTTTATCATAAAATATAGGGTAAAGTCAGTGTCTACATTTCATGAATTGTGGGTATCATCTTTTCACATAGCAAGAATACCATGAGTATTCTCAATGTCTAAAGTGTACTAAAATAAAAATAGACTAACACTCCATGAAATAATCATAAGAATGCAGCAATGTTGTATTCACTGAGTAAACATTTATTAGAGCATGATTTTACTCTTTAATTTTAGGTATGGGAGTGTGCCACTGTCAGTTGAGATTGCATTCCTATAAGAAAAACAAGATTTGGAATAAAAATTTTTTCTAGTAATTTTAGTATATTTTACATTAGTCATAGTCTCGATAGCTGTAATCAAGATAGAATATGTGACAGTAAATAAATAATTATTTAGCTTTGTCAACATAAATACATAAAGGATACTAACTCATAATTTTCATGCTTGTCCTGTTTTGTTTGAGCATTAGACAGTGTTTGATATTAAACATGTAATACTTATTTTCTTTCATTTTATTTAAAACCTTAAAAATTCTAATTATTAAATTGGTTCACAGAATTTCTTATTGCGGCTTATTAAATCTATCTCATGACTTGAAAGTCTTCTTTTAGAAATTAGCAGTTCATAACACTTAAAATCCAACTCAATACTATGTATTACAAAACATGAAAATAATTATTGAATGGTTGATCCTCTAATGGAATTAATAATGAATTAGTAAAATGTAAGGGCTTTTTTCCCCACTAATTTGTCATTTGAAAAGAAGCATTTTCAATGAAAATTGTAAGTTTGAAAGTTAGTTTAATAGTTTATGCCAAAATGTAACAGCAACAGGAACTTGAAACCTCTAAGTTAAAAGAGTAATTTTGTCAAGATAAATTTTTTAGACCAGAATATGAAATTGCTTTTTAGATTGTAATGTAATGCTCTCCGAATCAGACCAAAGAAATAGAAATAAATTTTTCAAGAATGTCAGATCTGCTTCAAATTATTTTTTAGAACAAGATAGATATAAACAAACCAACAAAATACCACAGTCTTTAGATACGGTTACACTGGTTTTCTTTAGAATATACATATCAAGAAAGAAGAAACCATTTCCTACATCTGTTCCAATAGTAAGTGAGACCAAATGCTTAATAAATATTCCTTAGATAACAAACCAGCACAAGTACCAAGTGTTAAAAATAAGAATCTAAGATTTTAAAATGTATTTCAGTTAATCACCTTGAAAATCATTTTAGAGGACAGTCTGTTTTGTTGTGGGTTTCTTTATGAGAGGTATGCATGATTAGACATAAATGACAAAAATAGAACATTCTAGGCTAGAAAAATTTCAATTAAGGCAGAAATTTTCCCTATTAAAGAGCTGCCTATCAAATTCTTAGACTATTTAAAAATCATACTAATAAAAAATCCATAAGACAAGTCATTAAAATGTTGTATCATAATCCATTTTCTTCTGTCAGTTGAATATTAACATTTATTTATATAGCATTTATGAAAATACATTAAAATGTATACACCAATGAAAATCATTTGGGATCAATAGCTCTTTAGAGTATACAAAGAAAATTTATGAAGATAGACTTTAGTTGACATAATTTTCAATTCAAAAGGATTCATAAAATTCAAAGATGTAACACTGCAAGCAAAGACTGTGATGTTGCAGTCTGGACCGACTGGGGGATTTTCTCCTGACTGTTGCTGAGCCTGCGAGTGGACTTGCTCATGGATAACACAGCTGTCTGCAAGCCCTACAGTTTTGTCTCAAAACTTGTAGCGACAGGTGCGTCTTGTCACTCTCTGGTGTACATTACAGGCCTGCCTTGTTTATCATTCCAAGATGAGCTCTTGACGGGAGTGACCCTGACAGTACAGAATATAATCAAATGCCCTTTGAACCAAGGAAGTGGAATTTATTGCTGTTAACACATTTTACAGTTTATAGGGTCATCAGCCCGTTAGCTCCTGAGATCTTTTTCAAGCGTGGCTTTGAATCTACAAATACAACTGATTTATATCACAGAATTGACGTGAAATGTGATACTTAGTGTTTCCTTTTATAAGTTCCTTACCTCATATGTGAACTATAATAATAATTTTAAAAGAGTGAATAAGATAATTTTTTCCTTCCCTTATCTATCTCAGCAAGGAATAATAGCATACTTATTCAACAGTGAATTTTCTGTATTGGAGAAAAAGGTGTTTCAACATTAATGTAGTCAATTTTTAAATAACCACATTACAATTTCAAATGCGTTCTGTAAGCTCCAATCAATACATCTTAAGGTTATCTCTGAAAAATAATATTGTAAATAAATTAAATAAATAGAAATATTATCTTGAAATACTATAGAAATCTCACCTGTCCACTATTTTTATCAACTACAATCAATAACGTTTTTTCGGAATATGAAAAAAGTTTAAATTTAAAACAATTGCTATTTGCTAAGGGTGTGTGTATTTTAACTTAAGATCTGGTATTTAAATTAATAATTGATTAGAAGATAAATGTTTTTAAGCAAAAAGAATTGAAAGTATTGTTAAATTCTAACAAGAAAAAAAGACTGAAAGTAAGTCATATTGATTCAATAACTTTACATGAAGTTGAAAACAATTGGTATTAAATTAAATGAGATATTTTCTAATCATAACCAAGGACTCATTTACTCAGACACATGTTAGTTTACCTTAAATGCAATTAAAAGCAAAACCATTTTAGTTCAAGTTCAATGAGAATTAGTTCATTAAAATGGCTGTTTAACCTTAAAAAGCCATTTAAAGAATTTTGTGAACTTATACCATTGAATGACTGTCTCATTTTGTAATATATGATGAACCTCAAAGATGTGCAATATGATGACGTATATGTCCTTGACAAGTTTCTTGCTTATATACAACAGAAATCAACTCTGACTAACTGGAATTAAATAGATTTATTGGAAAAATTTCAGGTAACTAACAAATTTGGAGACATGTTGGCAAATAAGGTTAAGGGACCAGGAAGGATCAAAGGGAGGCTTGGTCACCCAGAACACAGGCACAGTCAAATGCTGCCCCTGGTGCAGCCGCCACTATATCCTCCCCACAGAGCCCCTCTACTCTCAACCTCACTACCTCTGCTTCTCTAGAATACCAGCATAGCAGTGTCTGCCATAGCAATATCTAGTTCTGCTTCCTGGCATTACTTGGCTCAGGCTCAAAGTCCCAGAGAGAAGGTACCTCATATGGGTTTGAGGAGACCAACTTCATATTGCCAGGCAAAGCTCTAATGGGTTATGTGTTGAACCACATCCTCTCCCCACCTCCCCAAATTCATGCGTTGCTTAGTACCTCACAATGTGACCTTATTTGGAAATAGGGTCATTGCAGATGTAATCAGTTAAAATGAGATCATACTGGAGTAAAATGGACCCCTAATCCAATATGAGTGGTGTCCTTATAAAAAGAAGAAATTTGGAGATAGAGAGGCACACAGGGAGAATGCCAGGTGAACATCCAGACAGAGATCGGGGTGATGCATCTACAAACCAAGGAATGCCAGAGATTCCCAGCAAACCACTATAGTAAGAGAAGAAGCATGTAACAGATTCCTCCCCAAGGCCCTCGGAAGGAACATCTCTGCTAATACCTTGGTCTCAGATTTCTAGCCTCCAGAGCTGTAAGGTGATTTTTTTCTGTTGTTTAAACCACGCAGTTTGTGGTACTCTGTAAGCCCCATCACAGGCAAACTAATACAGTCCATCTCTTACCAAGACTCCAGCAGTAGCATATTCTCCAAACCCAAGCAAAGGGTTTACACACAGCAGTTTTTTTCTTAAGTAAAGAAAATAGGAAAAAACAAAGTCTATATTTATCTGATACGTTTCTTTAATATAAATAATAAGCCTGATAATTAAAATCTATAAGTAGATTTTACTTAACTGAATTTTTAATTAGGACACATACACTGATGTTATTTAATTATTACTCTAGAATTAAAAATTGCTACGTGCTAGCGATTTTCTTTTTATTTTTTTGGAAGAACTTGGTCATATTTGAGATTTAACCCCAAGTTATTTATTATGAAAAACGTAAACTAATACAAATTGTGATCCTTGATAAATAGCTTAAAAGAATACATTAAATTCACTGTCTTTTCTACCTTATTTCTCAGCCTTTTCTCAAACAAAAGCAACCTAGCTTCCAGCTGAAAACTCCCCTACTAAAATTGCTCTGTTGAAATTCAACAATATAGCCTTCCTAGTCGCTGAATTTGTGTTCGCCATTTACAGTCCTAATTCTCCTCGCGTTCTGCTGAATTTAATTGGGTTGAGCAAGTCTTCTCCTCAGCCACCGAATGATTTTAACTTTTCTTCCGCCCTTTGAACGCTTTTGTAGTCACTATACTTTCTTCTGTTCTATGGTCTTTGACGCATATTTTCTGCTTAGGTGATTTTTGTCTCCTTTCACAGCTTAAACTTTTTCTCTCCTCCAGATCTCTAACTCTGCCAACTTCTCCGAATTCCAGATCCTTATGGATACTTCCTTTCTGTCCACTTTGGCATTTGCATTCAACATGTTTCAAGGTCAATTAATCATGATGCTTAATCTTTTTTCTTCTTTTTTTCCCCTCCTCCCGTGTCCTCTGGTATAGGTACCTCCAGCCTCTTTGTCACCTAGGACCTACCTAAACATGAGTCCTGGGATTTCTTCATCTCTTTCACCTTATAAGTTCAGACGGTAGCTACAACCGTAATTATTATCATCTCATCCTTCATTATTCCAGTGATAGTTGCCCTTTTTTGAGGAAAACAGCCCGTATACCAGGGGTTCCCAACCTCCGGGCCGTGGACTGGTACTGGTCTGCGGCCTGTTAGGAGCTGGGCTGCACAGCAGGCGGTGAGTGGCGGGAGAGCGAGCGAAGCTTCATCTGCGGCTCCCCATCGCTCCCCACTGCTTGTGTTACCGCCTGGACCATCACTCTCACTACCGCCTAAGCCATCCCCCTGCCAACCCCTCACCTCCCCCGCCCAGTCCATGGAAAAAATTGTCTTCCACGAAACTGGCCCCTGGTGCCAGAAAGGTTGGAGATCGCTGCCATGTACCATTCATCTGTCAGTCTACAGTTTTAGTGAGTAGATCAGGCTGACTTTCTGACCAGAGTGACACCTTGAGGAGTGACAGCTTCACACAGTGGGGCAATTGGAGTCCTTCCCCACACGTGTTCAAAAGGTAACTACAGGAAGAAGGCTTCTTTCCTTTCTAATTATGAAATTGTGAAAATGCAAGGCCCGACTATTCTGCCAACATGTTCCACGGCCCTATATCGCCCACCTGTCTATCTACTGTAAGAGAAAATAAAGCTGTTTTGTCAAGTGAGGAAGACATGAGAGGTGAGCATGATTAACAAAGCTAGTGTCCTTGGTTCTAGACACCCTTGAGGCCAGGTTGCAGTCCTTCCCCATCCAAAGTTTAGTTAGCTGAGATAGTCGTTGCCCACTTTTTTACTTACCCAGAATGCCACGTTTGATGGATTTTCCCATTCATAATTTAATTACATCACTCTCTGCTTAAAGGCGTTTCATCATCCTTCATTACCTATGGAATAAAGAACTTAAAGACACCCCAAGCCCCATACAGCCTTGATGTAAAATTTCCCTTTTCATCTACTACAAGTTTTTTTTCTCTTAATGAATTTTATTCACATGTAATTTTATTTATATTATGTGATTTTATTTAACTTGCTGTCGATTTTACTTAACCTGTTGTGTAGCAAGAAAATTATATGGTGTATAGTGCCCTTTTATATTTTTCTCAGATTCACAGAAGTCAAATAAGACCAATGTGAATATTCAAGTTTTGTGGGGGCTCTGAGTCATATTGAATTGTGCCCCTTCAGCAGTCATCTAGGGGTTTGTCTGAGAAACTGAAGCTAAACCTGTGTTTTCTGCTCAAAGAAAAGTGGAAGCAGAGCCAGCTGATATCCAGGAACCTGCCTTCAATTTGGTTCCACCAGTGATGTCCTAAAGAACAAAAGCTACCTGGAAGCTTTGTCCGTCCACCCAGAATTTCCTGGCTTTGCAGCATAGATGTAGGCCTGGTTGCACAATCGAATGCATGTTACTATGCACACCTGTTCCAAAGCTGACTCCGTGGAAAATACTCTCCCTTCCCCAGCTCACTCTTTTGAGGCTGTCTTCAAATTTATAATAACAAGCTCTCCCCCACCCCAGAGAAGAAAGTTTGCCCATTGAAAATTTTAGGTTTTACTTTAAAGATTTTCATTGTAAATTTCATTGCTTTCATACCTTAAACACTCTTCAGTGAAACAACTTTATCGGCTGGCAGTGAATTGAAACAAATCTTTCATTTTAGCACTTTTTGCCTTTTGTGGAACACTTAAATATTCTTGGGAAGAGTTGCCAAGTGCGCTTACAAAATTTTACCACCTCTTGTCTGAAGAAAATGTCTTGCCTGTTAAAAAGAACTGTGTCAATTTTCAGCAGCCTTCTGAAGGTGGGTTAATTTTTAAGATCAGTCTGTTGAAAAACAAAAGTTTTGTGGGGGCCTGATCAACAGAAAAAAATATTAAGAGTTCACAAGTCAGGCTGAAGATCTCTGAATCCTCTAGGCTTTTCTTCCATGCGGTTGCAATTGTATTTTAATAATGAAACTGATGGGGTGTTTATAGCATAAGAGCAGGAATCAGGAGTCGCAGGATCTACCTTGGCTTGGAATCATTTATATAACCTCAGGCAAGTCACTTGCCAGTGAATGCCTCAACTCAATTGTCATCAAAATCGTGATTTGAGAATCATCAGAGCGAATTCTGAGGTGTCATGTAGTTTGATACTGTTTGTCTTTCTTATGCCTTTGCATCTCATGTTCCAGAAATTTAGCCTTAGGCTCACAAAAGCGCAGGTACTGCCAGGAGTCAATGCTTTGGAAAAAGGTTCCGTAGTTTCAGAAGTCAGCTCGGGCAATCTTTTATGTGGAATGCTCAAACCCTGTCTGTCAGCAAGACTGTGTGGTATTTGAAATGATTTGTTGGGTAATTTAAAATCACCCCTAGACATAGTAAAGTTCTGGCCAAAGATCAACTCTCTAATGGTGCAACAAGGTCAATAGGTCAAAAGATCTGTTATTAATATTATCTACGTAGTTTAACATTTTTAATGTGGCAAAATATTTACAGGGCCATTTTCTCTGTTCTGTTAAGAATTGTCTAGAAGGAAATTAATTTACACTCCTCATCTAGACTCTTTTTAAAGGCAATGGCACCTCCAATTTTCTCTTCTTCTGCACCCTGGTCATACATAGCACGAAACCTTCAAAAGCTGCTTAGGTCTATTTGCTCTGTAACGCAAGCTGTTTACAGTTCAGAATCTTTTCATCAGGACTGAATAGGGCTCTGGATTTCTGTTACTTGCATTTCCTTCCTGTTGGAAACGAGTCACCTGTTTTGGATTCCTCAGCAGGACACTTCCGTGACTTTCTGTTCCTCAGTATCCTTTGATGGCTCCATTTCTACTGCCCGATCTTGGAGTCCTTGGCTTTCTTCTCCCTTTATTATCATGGCTTTCATGACCATATGTATTCTGATGACACACACATTAGGAACTCCAGCCCAGAACCGCTTCTCTTAGACTGATTTTTTTTTTTTTGCGGTACGCGGGCCTCTTACTGTTGCGGCCTCTTTCGTTGCGGAGCACAGGCTCCGGACGCGCAGGCCCAGCGGCCATGGCTCACGGGCCCAGCCGCTCCGCGGCATGTGGGATCCTCCCGGACCGGGGCACGAACCCGTGTCCCCTGCATCGGCAGGCAGACTCTCAACCACTGCGCCACCAGGGAAGCCCCCTCTTAGACTGATTTTGAAACCTAAATGCCTAGTTGTGTACATACACTTCTCAGATTTGATGGAGACAGAACTCTCATGTTCTACCCACTCCCTCCAACATGGTTGCTCTCCTTGTGTGCTCTGCCTCAGTAAATAACCTCACCATCCGTCTTGTTGCTCCAGCTAATCTCCCTTTCCTATATGCTCCTCAGCAGCAATCCCTGTCTGTTACCTCCGAGAGTATCCCAAGTCCATTGTCTCTTCTGCCTCTCCCTGCCAGTCATCTCCATCCAATCCTTCATCGCAGTGAGAGCAGTGCCTGCCTTTCTCTGGTCTCTGGCTTCTAATCTTGCTGTCACCACACAGACGCCAGAGTGGTCTCTTTAAAATGAATAAATTACTCCTTTGCTCAAAAGATTTCCCTTTTTTGTCTTCACACCTAAAATGAAACTCTTTCTTCTTACCATAGCCTATAAGGTACTGCAAACTGGCTTCTACATACCTCTCTAAACCCATCTGGTGCTACCCTGCCTTTGTTCATTATGCTCCAGACATGCTGGCCCTCTGGCCACTGAGAGAACATTGTAAGTCTTCCAAGCCTTAGTCCTTTCTGTGTCCAAGATATGGAAAACACCCCCTGTCACTCCCACTGTTGTCGTGACTAGTTTATTCAGTTATCAGCTTTTCAAAGTCAACTTCTCATAGAGGCCCTCTGTGAATAGATTCTTCCACTTCATACCGATCATAGCACTTTTTGAATACACACCTTTGAGTTTTTGTGTTTTGTTTTGTTTGTCAGTGCCATGCGGCCTGTGGGATCTTAGTTCCCTGACCAGGGATCAAACCCGGTGCCCTCGGCAGTGAAAGCGCAGAGTCCTAACCACTGGACTGCCAGGGAAGTCCCTCATAGCACTTTTAATCTTATGAAAGTCTTTCTACAACCTACAGTTACTGTCTTCATTTATTTGTTTGCCAGCACATTGTCTGTCTCCACCATTAGAACACAAGCTATGTGAGAACAATGCCAATGCCTTCTTCAAACATTTTATCTTCAACTCTAGCATTATGTGAATATAGTAGGTACTTAATAAATACTGATTATTTTTTTAAATTAATGAGTTTTGAACATCAACCCTGATTCTTGATTTCTATTCTGGTACTCTTTTATATAGTCTGTGTCTTCTATTTTAGCAATAATCAGTATAACATAGCCTTCTAACCAATATTTGTTTTAAATGTGCAGCTTATATGTGTGGTTTTACAATTATTCTCTCAAATTTGATGAGCGTGTGTAGTTTCACTGGTCACAAACTTTTCCTATCAAGAATACATTCCTGGGCTTCCCTGGTGGCGCAGTGGTTGAGAGTCCGCCTGCCGATGCAGGGGACACGGGTTCGTGCCCCGGTCCGGGAAGATCCCACATGCCGCGGAGGGGCTGGGCCCGTGAGCCATGGCCGCTGAGCCTGCGCGTCCGGAGCCTGTGCTCCGCAACGGGAGAGGCCACAACAGTGAGAGGCCCACGTACCGCAAAAAAAAAAGAATACATTCCTATCAATAACACATTAGACCCCCTTAGCAATGAACTATACTTTGTTTTCTATATTTTCTCTCACAGAAAATGAGGCTGTGGGATAGCCTCATTCTTATCAGCTGCCTGATTTGACTGAGGTTGTGGAGAAGCTTTCATTTGAGTACAATTTGGAGATCAGAGTAAATGATTTGTAAAGCACATCTTCAATTTCAAAATTTAGCACCATGGTTTCCCATCATCCGTAAGGCCTCTAATTGCTCCCCTAACACGCAGAAGGTAATTATTGATAAAACATTGAACTTTTCTCCTCATTTATTTACAGGCATGTAGCCTTGTAATCGTTAATATCCTCATGCTTGCATGTGAGCAGTAGATTATGATTGTTTATTCAGACCACATGTTCTGAGGGCCTAATATGTGCAGAGGTTGTGTGAGGCAGTGGGTATATAGAGATAAACACTACATAGTCCTTGCCTTCAAGGATGTTGCACTTCAGGAGTGTACAGTCATGATTCAATGGGATAAATATCACAATATAGGTATAGATGAGTTACTATGGAAGAGCAGAGGTAAAGCAGGGGTGGGTTGAATTCCTGTTGCATTCTAGGCATTGTGCAATCATTTTACACACAAAAATCTCATTGAATTTTTACAGCCATCCGGGCTGATAGAAATTGAGCTCATGGAAATCTTGGAACTTGACTAATATCACATAGCTAGAAGGTGGTAGGGTGAGAATTCCAAGCTGGGTCTATCAAGCTTCAGACCCCATACTCTTTCCACTATTGCAAGTTGCCTAATTCTTCATAGGACATGAGATGGTGGGAACTAAGAAGAATCAGGAATAGACTGAGAGATGATATGACATTTAGAATAAGGAAATATGCATGAGACTCACAGGTCATTTAATTGGAATTGTCTTTTTGGAGGGAGAGAAAACTACCAGCAGGTAGAAAGCATCAGGAACAAAGTGAACACATTCAAGAAATGGCAAGCATTTCAGAGCAGCTAAAGTTTAAGGAGAAAAAAATTCAAACTTAGATATGACTATTATTAGCCTGAGGACACAACCATGAGCCACAGTGGCATCAGTAATATTCACTTGGTGGGCACTACTGGATTAATTCCGTAGACACAGCATTTTGCTCCCATTACAAAAGTATTTTGATTAAAGTTCCACACTTCATCCACCTATAATGATACCATTAATCAAAGGAAATGCAGTCTTCTAAATTATCTTCTACAATTAAATATCACACAGTGTTCTGACTGCATGGTACAGAACCATCTTTTGCAAGTTACTAATGCCAAGAGAGGTCACTGATGTTTTCTAACATTGTAGGTCTACCTCTGAGCCACTATGGGAACACAGTTGAACTCTCTGTGGCAAAATCTAGTCAAAGTATCTTTTACTTTTTTTCTTTAGTTTTCCCTATTTAAAAGAGGATTCATCTACTTAAAAATGAATGCTGTGATACCTCATGAGTAAAATAACGGGCAATGATGTAACATATTTTTTTTCTTCATTTATTCTGATATATATCTTCTAAAAGACAGGATTTAAGTAAGTCTAATTATTTTTTTTATCATTTTGCACCTTTATAGTATCAGTGAACACACCTGTCATTTTCCTCTCTAGCTAAATGACATCATCTAATCTTTGAACACATATGTGAGCTTACACTGAAAAGTGAACTCAAAGAAATATTGGAGTATTAAACATATATTGTACTTCTCATGCTTATAAAAATCATATCCACTTCTAGAGACCACTTGGTTTTATTTTTCTTACCATTTGATATTATCTCACATCTGTGGAAATATGAGTGAAAGATCAACTCACTTGGCTAAAGAAAATTATGGAAACCCTTATGGAATGAAATGTTCGATATGAAAACTGAACACCTGGTCTTAGGGGTAATTCCAAGTAGAATAGGGGTTCCCTAGGAGGATGTGAGCTAAAGTAACCATTTTAAAGACACTGCACACATTTCTCTTTGTGAAACTTGCTTGGCACCTCATAGTGAAAATATCATCTGTATTTCTCCATAAGAATGTTTGGAAAAAAAAAAGAATGTTTGAAATTCTATTTTTAAAATAAATACTGTATCCTTACCTTTAGTGTCTCTAAGCTCTAGAGTATAGTCATGCTTCCTTGTGAATCACTGAGGGAAAAGAATATCCGTATAACCCCTTCACGTTCTTAATGCAGATACATACAAAACTAGGAGGGGAAAATAGCCTTCCATGTGCAGCCACACTCTCTGTCATTTCAACATGCTTAAAATTTGCAGGGGAATGTACCTAAATACTAGATGAACAAGGTCTGGACACAAGATTTTTTTCTGGTTTTCTGGGAAGGTGGAATGTATACTACAGATTTCACCGGCATATTCCCCTGACCTACAATCTATACTTGTCTTCATGATCAGAGCTCTTCTAAGACTTAAATGTGTTCTATAGATTTTGATCGGTAAGAAAGAAGTTATATTTTCTCGAAGCTTCTATAAGACATGAATTCTAGAACTACATGAACATTTCCTTCTGTGCTTATTACCTTTGTCAGCAGCTCCAATTTCTGGCAAAGAAAAAAATATATATATGACAAACAATTATAAGGGAACTTGCAGGAAACAACTTCTATGTTAGAATGTCCACCATGTTTATATGATTTTTAAAAAATCTTTATTGGAGTATAATTGCTTTACAATGGTGTGTTAGTTTCTGCTTTATAACAAAGTTAGTCAGTTATACATATACACATGTTCCCGTATCTCTTCCCTCTTGCGTCTCCCTCCCTCCCACCCTCCCTATCCACCCCTCTAGGTGGTCAAAGAAGCACCGAGCTGATCTCCCTGTGCTATGCGGCTGCTTCCCACTAGCTA
>NC_041220.1:124359167-124374147 GCF_002837175.3 Physeter macrocephalus
AGAATGAGTTTGGGAGTGTTCCTCCCTCTGCTATCTTTTGGAAGAGTTTGAGAAGGATAGGTGTTAGCTCTTCTCTAAATGTTTGATCGAATTCACCTGTGAAGCCATCTGGTCCTGGGCTTTTGTCTGTTGGAAGATTTTTAATCACAGTTTCAATTTCAGTGCTTGTGATTGGTCTGTTTATATTTTCTATTTCTTCCTGGTTCAATCTCGGTAGGTTGTGCATTTCTAAGAATTTGTTCATTTCTTCCCGTTTGTCCATTTTATTGGCATACAGTTGCTTGTAGTAATCTCTCATGATCTTTTGTATTTCTGCAGTGTCAGTTGATACTTCTCCTTTTTCATTTCGAATTCTGTTGATTTGAGTCTTCTCCCTTTTTTTCTTGATGAGTCTGGCTACTGGTTTACCAGTTTTGTTTATCTTCTCAAAAAATCAAAAAATACCTAGAAACCAATGACAATGGAGACACGACAACCCAAAACCTCTGGGATGCAGCAAAAGCAGTTCTAAGAGGGAAGTTTATAGCAGTACAATCCTACCTTAAGAAACAGGAAACTTCTTGAATAAACAACCTAACCTTGCACCTAAAGCAATTAGAGAAAGAAGAAGAAAAAAACCCCATAGTTAGCAGAAAGAAGGACATCATAAAGATCAGATCAGAAATAAATGAAAAAGAAATGAAGGAAACGATTGCAAAGATCAATATATGATTTTTGAATTATTTCTTTTTACATCAACATCCCAGAAGATGTTTGCAAGTAGAATCACATTTTAATTGGCTTGAATGTAATTAAATTTTGTTGTATCCAAACCTCAGCAAATGCAAAGCCATTGCTACACAAAAGTACAAAAGTAGTTGGCCAGGAAGGGAAAGATGGACGGTTGCATCTGAAAATATTCTCAGTACTTGTGCTGAATTAACAGAATGCTCCAGCACTATGTGAAATGATGGCTGTTAAGACTATGAGGAAAAGCTTTGGAAGAAGCCTTAAGAAACTGTCACACTGTGGGACACAGAGAGAAGAAAGGCAAAAAGTAACACACCTTTTTCCCACCAACCAACACTAATGCCTTTCTTCCCATCTTGTTCCTCTGCTGTTAGAATGTGGCTACTTAATTTTTTTAATAAAATTTAGGCAGATACTCAATTTACACTGGGGTGGCAAGCAAGGTGTTCTGCTTAAAAACATGTTTTGCAATGACAAGTACTGCCCGGGTTTATCCCTTTTTAACTTACTATGCCTGAAAGCAATAATCGTGAAAGCAGCAGCATTCTAATCTGCATATGTGCGTGGCTTTTGCAGCCATGCTCTATGGAGTAGAAGTTAAACCCATTCATTTGCTCCCCGAAGTTGACTGAAAATACCTTTCAAAGAAGAATCTTGGAGTAGTCTTCAGGCATTCACTTAGCCTTTTTACGCATTTTCAAAAATCTACACAAATATCTGAGAAGGCCCATGGGTGTGTTTTTAGCTGACAATAAGAAAATAGTCCCACTCCAGGCACTTGATACTGAATACAACTTAGTACAAAGTGCTACTCAATGTTTGTCAAAAGCACTGGAATAGAATAAATAGTCAGAAGAATTATTTCAAGGACTCACTTCCAGGTACTGTAAACTCTAAGCCTGGTTAAACCAGCTGGGCTGAATGATGAGCTGCACTGTGTTGCTGCAGGATCACGTTTTCTGAATGGCTCCCTAAAGTGAGCCTGAAGACACATGTTGTGGCATGTATTGCTTCAGTTCTTAGAGTTTTGCCTCAGCTCAGCTCGTGGTCAGGCACAAGGAGTCTGGAGCTGGACTCCTTGGCTGTGTCCTGTGTCAACCTCTCAGTAATTCAGTGACCTTAAGCAGGTCTCTTAATTTCCGTGCCTCTTTGCTGATCTGGACCTTTCCAGACTATATATGAACCTCAGGCTAAGAAAACCTAATTTACTCCACAATTCAAATGGAAGAAATTGCCCTTTTCGTTTTAAGTTAGTTGATCTGGTTTAGACCAGTTTAAGCAAAACGGTAATTCATGGGATTATCTCAGAGAATCCAGGGGAATATTGTATAATCTAGCCTCAGGAAGAAAAGGAGCCAGGCCTTCTGCAGTCTTAGAATCAGGAGACCATACCTCGTGAGCATGGCTGTTAACAACGTGCTGAACACAGTGGTCCTCAGTGTGGGCTATTCTCTTCAAAATTCCAGCTACCAAGCAGGAGAGAACTCACTGAGCACTCATTACGTGAGAGGTATTATGCTAAGGACTTGAGATGCATCTGTGAAACTGATAGATATAGATCCACATCTATAGTTTAATTCTACACAGTGTATGGAACGATGTCTAATCCAAAATGCATTTGTGGAAGGAAAGGAGGGAGGGAGGGAGGGAGGGAGGAAGGCATTTACACAGAGCATGTTGTGGCTCAGGATGGATTTATGGTATTCTGTGCAGGCACTTAGGAGAAACCCTTAGCAAAAAACAGTTTTCTCCACCCCTCTTCACAGCCAAACTTTAAAAAATATTGTGTTTATCTCTTGTTCCTTCTTCAACCAACTTGTATCCAGTTTCCACCCCATCAATTCATAAGAAAGGGCACTTGTCAAGACAACTGATGACCCCCACGTTACCAAATTTACCAGGTAATTTTCTGTCTGCCTCTTACAGAAATTCTCAGTTGTATATGACATAGCAGAACACTCATTCCCTATTGAAGAATCCTCTTGTCCATGACATCACGGTCTCTTGATTTTCTCCTGCCTCTGAGAACACTTTACCTCAGATTTCTTTGCTAGTTCTTTCTCTTCTTCCCAACCTCTGAATGTGAGTTTTTCTCAAGGTTTACTCTTTGGCACTCTTCACTTATCCCCTCTTCCTCTCTTCCCCCTCTCTCTTCTCTGTCTCTCTTCATATGTATATATTCCTTTCATAGCTGATCTCATCCAATCCTGTGGTTTTAAATACCACTTTTATTCTAATAAATCCTAAATTCATTTAGATTAATAATTAAATCATTTGTAATATATAAATTTATAATAATCTAATTAATCCTTAATTTATCAATTTAGAATATTCTCCCTCCAACATTTCTAATTGCTAGCATCTTCCCATGCTACTAAACTTTCAAATCTCAGCTTATATTGCAACATCCTCATTGGCTGCTAACAGGCCACACTGATCACAGTCACTGAATACAGTTGACCTTTGGACAACATGGGTTTGAACCACGGGATCCACTCCTACTCAGATTTTTTTCAATAGTAGATACTGCAGTACTATCCTATCCACGATTGGTTGACTCCGTGCATTCAGAACCGTGAATACAGAGGAACCACATATGTGGAGTGCTGACTGCAAGTTACATGTGGATTTCGGACTGTGCAGAGTGGGCGCCCCCAAACCCTCCACGTTGTTCAGGGGTCAACTGGATTCCCTTTATCTGGTTTACTTACTTTGTTTTCCCGACTCCACCACTAGTCTCTAAGCTTTCCAAAGCAGCACCATGTCTATTTTCATCACCCTATCCCAAGCCCCTGTCACAGGCCTGACACGTAAGTAGATCTTCGGGGAATATTTGATTAAGAAATGATTGATATCTAACCAGGACACAGGAGTGTCCAACCAAGACACCTGGAGAAAGGAGGAAAACTAAGAATATCTAGGTGGTACGGGGGTGGCATGGTAGAGAGAAGGCTGTTCCATTATAGGCAGAAGACGCAGCATGTGCAAACATTTGTAGGTGGGGTGTTCAGAGGAATGAGGGTAAGCGGGTGGCACAGTGGTTGGCAGTCTGTCCTCTTAGACTAGACTGCACAAGAGGTTAGTGTTTTAGCTTTATGTTTGGTTTAAAACCTTTTAAAGCCCATGCGTCTGATTGTTTATTGCTTCTTATAATTACATGTTGGCGTAACTTTAATTTCCAGTTGACCCTTAATCAGCAGCGTCTTAGCGCACTTCAGTTTTAGGTTTTTCACCTGTAAACTGCACCATGACCTGTATACAACCCCTTGAGAACCTGCTGCTTTAAGGAATCTTGCGATCACATTGTAAAAGGAGAAAATCTTTGTGAATGTGAATTTTTTGTCCTTCAGATTATTATTTGAGATACGATGTTCAGATATTCATTTGGTTTGACAGTTTGTTTGATGAAATGGAAAGCTGCTCAGTGGAAAAAGGGTACACATCTATCGAAAATTTTTTTTCACCCTCTATCCCTGTGGTGGTTTCTGGTCCTGCTGTTAGAGACCCTGGGTGCAGGGAGGTAGGAGAAACACAAGAGGAAGAGGGAGAGATGCTGGGTGCTGAAAATCACATTAAGGACAAAGTCTTTGTATTTTTGTAACAACAGTTAGTAGCTATTAAATAATTTAAAGATATTCAAAATACATTTAAAAAATAATTATTGGCTACTGTATTAGTTTGCTGAGGTTACTATAACAAAATACCATGGACCAAGTGGCTTAAACAACAGAAATTTATTTTCTCACAGTTCTGGAGGCTAGAAGTGAAAACCAAGGTGTTGGCTGAGTTATTACCTTCTGAGGGTTGTGAGGGAAGGATCTGTTCCAGGTCTCTCTCTTTGCCTTGTAGATGGCCATCCACTCCCTGTGTCTCTTCATATCGTCTTCCCTCTATGATGGTTCTGTGTCCAATTCCCTTTTTATAAAGACACTGGTCATATTGGATTGGGGCCCACCCTAATGACCTCATTTTAACTTACTTCTATAAAGACCCTATCTCCAAATAAGGTCACACTCTGAGGCACTGGAGATTAAGAGTTCACATATAAGTTTGAGGGGACAAAATTTAGCCCATAGCAGTTACCATGTAGAGAATGGATTAAGGTGGAGATTTGGGTTGGAGTCAAGAACAGTTACAAAGGCAGTGAGCAAAACAGGTGACCAATGCTGTGAGTGGATCTTGGTTCTTGGACATATTTGTATAAAAATATAAGTGAATTTGAGAGCTGTTTAGGAATGCAAATTTGCAAATAGCGTTCGTAGTTTGTATGGATGCGTCAGGGAGAGGGTAGAGTCAAGAATGTTTCTCTAAGCTTCCAGCATAAATCACTCTGAATACTGGTTCTAGTCACAATATAAGGAATACAAGAATAGTTTGAAGATGATGATTTCTCTTTTGGATGTGATGATTTTAGGTGTCTGGAGAATGTCCAAGCAAAGATAACCAGGAAAATTGGGTCTGAATCTGAGCTGGAAACCACAGCGTTACACACTCAGCTTGTTTATTTCCTATGTTTCTTCCCTAAAACAAGCATGTAGGCTATAATTGGTTTGTTGAGTGTTTTAGCTGTATTTCACAAGTTGTGATATTCAGCAAATCCATGCAGAACATCTGCTATGTGCCAGGCACTGTCTGGGCCATTAGGGATTTCTCAGTGCATAAACCAGAAAAGATCCCTGCCTTTATTCCAGTGGAGGGAGACACATAATAAAAAATAAATATATGATAAATATGTCAAATATATAATATGTTAGCAGGTGGTAAATGCAATTTTAAAAGATAATTAACTCAGGTTCATGGGATCAGGAATACCACAGGGCCCGGGGATGAGGGGAAACATGCAATATTATTATTTTTTTTTTTAGATTTTTTTCATGTGGACCATTTTTACAGTCCTTATTGAATTTGTTACAGTATTGCCTCTGTTTCATGTTTTGGCTTTTTTGGCTGGGAGGCATGTGGGATCCTAGCTCCCTGACCAGGGATCGAACCCACACCCCCCGCACTGGAAGGTGAAGTCTTAACCGCTGGACCACCAGGGAAGTGCCTTGTTTTGCTGTTGTGAACAGTGTTGATATGAACACGGCTCCCTTCCCTTTTTCAGAGATGGGCCGAGTGATGCAGTCGTTAAAGAGCGTGGGTCATGGAGTGGAGGAGTCTCCACCCCTTACTGGTTGGGTGGTCTTGGACAATTCCCTTCATCCCCTAAGCCCAGCTTTTCTCATCTGCACTGTGGAAATGATGCTAGTTCATCCCACAGGGTGGTCAGGCCCCCCGCACTGGAAGGTGAAGTCTTAACGACTGGACCGCCAGGGAAGTCCCAAGCATGCGATATTAAATAGGTTTGTAATGGAGTCTCAGTCAGAAGGAAAAATTTTAAGAAAGACTTGAAGATGGTGAGATAATTCTCCAAAGGTGTTTCTGGAAGAAGAGAGTTCTAGGTAGAGGGAAGAACTAGAGCATAAGGCCTAAGAGGGTGCATGCTTGATGCATTCTAGGGACCAGCAAAGGGGCTGGACTGTGGAGTGAGCACTGTAGGAGTAGTAGGATAGGAGATTGGAGAGGTAATGGAGGGGCAGACTGTGAAAGCCTTATAGACCATTTGTAAAGCTTTTCTTTTAAATGAAGTAGGAAGGCACTGCAGGGTTTTGACAAGTGGTGACAGGATCCAACTTGCCATATAAAGGATCGTGTTGGCTACAGTGTTAAAAATAGACCACAGTGGGACAAGGGTAGACCAGGTAGAAGGTAATGTGATAGAAGATGGTGGCTTACACTAGGGCAGTTGCAGTGTAAATGATGAGAACTAGTCTTATCTGGGATGTATTTTTTAAAAGTAGAGCCCTCAGGATTTCTTCACCCACTGGATGTGGGTGAGAGAGAGAGGAGACAAGAATGATTCTAAGTCTTTTGGCCTAAGAACCTGAAGACAGGGAAACCTATGAGTGGAGTGGGTCTAGTGGGGAAGTTAGGTGTTTGCTTTTAGCCGGCCTCTGTATGAGATGTCTATTTATCATTCGAGTGATGGTGCTGAGTGGGCAGTTGATTGAACAAATATATGGTATTCTGAATAGAGACCTGTTCTGGTGATTTAAAATTGGGATTTGTGAAATTCATTTGTATTGTGGTCAGGGAATGTGATCTTTCTTTTACTGAATATTTGAGATCAATTGACATACTTGTTTTATGGTCTAATATGTGATCATTTTGTAAATTCATGTTTGCGAAGAATGCATAGTCTCTACTGGTTGTTCCCCTGGATTTCTTTACCAATTTTTAATCTACTTATCAATAAATTACATGTGAGTGTGTGTGTTATTATGTGTGTATATCTGGGTGTGGGTATGTAGGCTAACATAAATTTAGAATATCTAATCCTGGATAAGCCAGACCAATAGCTAGAAAAATAAATGTACTCGTTTTCTTTTGATCAGTATTTTGTTCATCTCTTTTCAACCTCTTATTTCCAGTTCTCAGTTTTAGGTTGCTTTGAGCATCTCTCTTATAAGCAGGATATATTAGATTTTTTTCTGTTTGGCTTCTATCCATTTATAATCTCTGAATTTTATTGTATGAGTTTAATTGCTTTATAATAGTTTTCTTTTGTATTGACTTTTTGTTGAATTATAACAAACATTCAGAAAACTGCACAAATCATACATATGCACTCAATGAATTTTCGCAAATTGAACACCCCTGTGAAACCAACATCAAGAACCAAAACACTAGGGCTTCGCTGGTGGTGCAGTGGTGAAGAACCCTCCTGCCGATGCAGGGGACGCGGGTTCGAGCCCTGGTCCGGGAAGATCCCACATGCCGCGGAGCGGCAACTAAGCCCGTGCGCCACAACTACTGAGCCTGCGCTCTAGAGCCCGTGAGCCACAACTACTGAAGCCCGTGTGCCACAACCACTGAAGCCTGCATACCTAGAGCCTGTGCTCCGCAACAAGAGAAGCCACCACAGTGAGAAGCTTGCACACTGCAACGAAGAGTAGCCCCCGCTCGGCACAACTGGACAAAGCCCGTGTGCAGCAACGAAGACCCAGCACAGCCAAAAAATAAAATAAAAAAATAAGTAAAAAAGAAACAAAACACTGTCATACCCTAAAAGTTGTCTTATGGCCCCTTCCAGTGCCTCTTCTTCACCTAGCATATACAGTATCCTGATTTCTAACATTGTAGATTAGCTTAGCCTGCACTTTTAAAATTTATATAATTAGTGTCATACAGTATATATTCTTTTTTGTCTGAATAGTTATAAGGATGGGTATGTGGATAGAGCTGTGATAAAACAAAGTATAGCAAAATATTAGTGGTATAATCTCAGTGGTGAGTATTTTGCTGTTTACTGTAAAATTCTTCTAATTTCGCTGTATTTTTTTTTTTTTTTTTTTTTTTTTTTTTGCGGTACGCGGGCCTCTCACTGCTGTGGCCTCTCCCGTTGCAGAGCACAGGCTTTGGACGCGCAGGCTCAGCGGCCATGGCTCACGGGCCCAGCCGCTCCGTGGCATGCGGGATCTTCCCGGACCGGGGCACGAACCCGAGTCCCCTGCATCGACAGGCGGACCCTCGACCACTGCGCCACCAGGGAAGCCCCTAATTTTGCTGTATTTTTGAAAATTATCATGTTAGAAAAATGTGTTGTTATATTATTCTGACTTTCTAGTAAAAGAGAGGTTAAAACTAAGAATGAGCAATTTGTATAGGGACTTGCTAGCTCTAGTTTTTTCAGCAGCCATCAGCAGCTTGCAGTGCCATTGGCAAACATTTCTCTGTAACTGAGAAGAATGGCTTACTGGGATGTTCACAGTTTGCCAAATTATTCTTAACAATCATCCTACATTCTTTATTCTAATTCTATATTAATTGAATCATCTTCTAATTTTTATATAATTTCTCAAAGAAAAGGAAGTGAATATAGTAATTTAGACCCATGTTTGATAATTATCTTTCTCATTGTAAATTAACATTATTTTTCGATAGAAAACAGAGTCGTCTGAATTTGGTTTCCTGAACAGCTCAAGACAAATTAGCCATTAAGATCAGGCTTCATGGCACTCAGGGAGAAGCTCTATGCCTAAGACAATCTCTTCAATGCCTAATAGCAAACTACAAAGTCCCAATTATGTAATCTGATGGTCTCTTTATATTTATTAATATCATGTACAGTAAAGGATGCTTGAAGGTCTCCATTTCCGTGAAATTGCTTCAAAACTAATTGGGATAAAAATATATATATTTAGGGACTTACCTGGCAGTCCAGTGGTTGAGACTTCGCCTCCCAATGCGGGGGGTGCGACTTCGATCCCTGGTCAGGGAGCTAAGATCCCACGTGCCTGGTGGCCAAAAAACCAAAACATCAAACAGAAGCAATATTGTAACAAATTCAATAAAGACTTTAAAATTGGTCCACATCAAAAAAAACCTTACTTTAAAAAATGTACCTCTTTATATTTAATTTCTCTTTCAAACAGAAAGTGTAATTCCCATATCAGCAATATTGTGCTATTACAGGCATTTTGGATACAGAAATAGCCTTGTTATAAAATGGCTATTATGGGATTATTCATTAAAGTGGTATTCTATTATCTCTCATCCCCTCCAGTACTGTAATAGGTTATTTTTCTTAAAAAATAACGTTACCATTATAAAAATTTTCCCAATTTAACTTTGTACCTCAATTGGGAAAAAAAAGCGTGCAATTTTACACATTCAGGGATATTGGATGTATGTTTCTTCACACTTAGTAATTCCTTATCAACTAAAATATATTTCGCAAAACTATGGAGACATGTTTTAGGGTACACTGAACCTTCCCCCAAAAGAAAACTTGAAAGTAAATTGCTAATTTAAAATTTTTCCCTAAAATTCTAGAGGGAGCTTTGAGATTATGCAGAGACGATAAGCATCCTTATGACTTTCTTTATCGTAACTATTAAGATGCTCAACTGCAGCTAAACTGAAATAAATTGCCTTTCAATAGTCTTATAATGGAAAAGCCACAGGGTAGCCATACAATTGCTTTGAAAAATTATAGTTTTTTCCCTTTAGCAGAATTTAAGGACATAATGGATACCATATTCTCTTCCGAGCACTAAAAGTGAAAAGGCACCTGCATAACGGGCAAAGAGTATAATTTTAGTCAAAAAACACTAAATTCCTATCATTAAGAACCATGTTTGTCCTTTCTTAGTTCTTTCAGTTCTGTATTCATGTAAAAGAACATACAAATTAAATATACAAATAAATAAGAGTTATAGAAACATTGTAGGAAGTGAATCTGCAAGAGATGAACAGGTGAAATCTCAAAAGTAAGTGGGTGACTGGGATATCACAGTAGAGAAAAGGAGCTCTGATCTCAAAATCAGAACACTATGGTGCTTCTTCAGTTTTGATGATGTACCGGCGCTTGGACAAATGTTTTAGGATCTCTGAGCCTCAGAACTAATCATGAGACAAAATGGGGAGAGTTCATTATGAGGATTCAGTGGCCTAATATAAACAGAAACTCTGTACACATTGAATGATGTTGTGCAAATGGTGATTCCTTTTTATATTTGAGGACGTTTTCTCTCCCTTAGCATGCCTAAGGATGTTTATCCTACATGCGAAAGAGAGATTCTGACTGTGACAGTGTCCCATCCTGGGTTGTGGTGTGTGATCATGTGCAGCCTCCTACACTACATACCAAAGAGACCAGTGACTTAGGAAGTGTGATTTGAGCAATGTTTTGAGGCCCCTCCTGCCCCAGAAATATCTCAGAAAAAATAGCCTTCCATTGCCTGGAACTGTTACAATTCATATTCATATTTTATATTATTATAATATTTAATTGGGTTATGATATTTTCTTCTTCCTCTTCTCTTCCTTTCCTGAACAATTCACTCCTAACACCATTAGGTGAGGCAGAGCATGTAAGTATTCGTTTTCGATCGCTGCCATAACAAATTACCACAAACACACTGGTTACAAACAACGCGAATTTATCATCCTACAGTTATGGAACTCAGAAGTCCAAGATGGGTCTCACTGGGCTAAAATCAAGGTACCAGCAGGACTGCATTCCTTTCTGGAGGCGCTAATGGAAAACCCATTTCTGTATCATTTCCAGCTCCCAGCGAATGCCTGTGCTCCTTGTGAATGATCCTCTTCCATCTTCAACCCAGCCATGTTGGGCTGAATGATTCTTATGCTGCCATCTCTTAAGTTCTCTCTCTTCTGCCTTCCTCTAGTTATGATGACCTTTTTGATTAGATTGAGCCCACTTGGATAATCCAGGATAATCTTGCCATGTCAAGGTCACCTGTTTAGCAACCTTAATTCCCCTTTGCCGTGTTCCCTAACATAGTAACACATTAGGAGGTGGACATATTTGGGGAGCCATTATTCTCCCTACCACCATAGGTCAGTGTGCCAGCAGTGCATGTGTGTTGTAGTAGCTCAGAATAGGGTGTTGTAGCCTCAGTACGGTCAACGTGGTAGTCCCACAGACAAGAGGAATACAGAGTGTTAGAACCCAAGCAGGGTGAAGGGTCCACTCCCATAGTAGGGCTGTCATGCAGGGTGTCAGGTCCCAAGTAGGGTGAAGAGGGCATTCAGGTGTGGGTGCAGGCTGGCACACAGTGTTAGAACTAAGCAGTGTAAGGAGGGCATCCACACCTGAGGGCAGCCTGCCATGTGCTATAGGAGCCTATATGGGGGAGGAAGGCCTTCCACACATGGGGGGTGTTCTAGCATCAGGTCACAGAACCCAAGCAAGGTGTCCACGCCTACAGGAAGTTGAAGATTGGCGTGCAGATTCAGAGCCTGAGCTGGTTAAAGAGGGCATCTCCACAAGAGGTGGCCCAGTGCAGGATGTCAGAGCCATAGAGGGAAGCCTTCTCCAGGAGGGGTGGCCTGGACTGGAATGTCAGGACTATGCAGGTGAGAAGGGCTTGTGGGAGGGCATTTGACATGGAGACTAGAGTGTGCAAGGTACCCGTATATGTGGGCAGAGCAGACTGGGTCTCAGAGCCCAAGCAGAATGAAGAGTAAGTACACATAGAAAGGGGGTGCTGAGCTTTATGAGGAGATCCTTTCCCCCAAGGGCAGGGGCACACATGGGAGACAGAGCCTGAGCTACTCAAGAAGGGAATACATAACAGAAGGCAATCCAATACAGGGTGTCAAACCGCAACAAAGGTGAGGAGAGTGTCCTGTGGACCAAACATGGAGTGATGGAGCCCAAGAGGGGTGGAAAGGGCATTCATGCAGAGGCGCATCCTGGCATGGGGGGGCAGCAGGGTGAGAAGGGCATCCACATGGGAAAGTTGGGGGTAACAGATTTGAGAGCTTGGTGACAAATAAGGGAATTGGTTAATGGGAGCCAAGTTTCTCACTGTCTGAAAAGTCAGATATAGAAAAGGAGAAAACTAGCACAAACCATGTAGTATTAAATGTGGTATAATCACATAGCTTTCAGTAGGTAAATAAATAGCAAAATCAATGTAGAGGTAACTATGTGTATGTGTGAGCATGCATATATACCTTTCCGCCACTGACAGGGCTGGGTACAGCGACACCCCAGTAATAATGAACACATCTAGTTCTTAAATCCCACTCTCCAGTAAAAAGAACTCAAACTTTTAGGGAAAAAAATGGCTAATTTCAGGGCTGGAGCAGCAAGCCTCAATAAGAAAGTCTAGAAGATCTTGTCTCCAAAAAGGAAATGTTCAAAGAATGGTGGGGATATGTCCAGAAGAAACTGGAGCCAGCATGAATGGGCTCCCACTGGCCAAATCAGGAAAAATTTAAGCATCAAAGTAAATGATAACAGAGTATAATTCATTGAATAAAATAGGAAATCTCAAGTCCTTACAAATATAAAAAAATGAATAAATTGAAAGTTTTTTTAACGTAAAGGGATATTTACATAGCTCAAAGTACCTCTCTTCACAAAACACACTTTGCAAAGCAGTGAAGAGTAACTTTACAGTAGAGAAACTTGGTGACACAACACAGCCTTTCTCAATCAGGATACCACATTTGAGACCAAGAACACACATTTGGGTGATTGTTTTCTTGATTCCTCCAAGAATGGTACATTCTAAATGCATAATAAATAATTCACTACATACAAGGAATGTCTTAGAGCAGGGCTTGGTAAAATACAGCCTGCAGGACAAATCCAGCCAGCTCTCTTTTTTTTGGTGTTTATCATGAGCCAAGAATGACTTCTTACATTTTCAAATGGTCAAAAAAAAGTTAAAAGAAAAAAAAAAAAGAAGACGATTTTGTGATATGTGAATCTTATATGAAATTCAAATCTCATCATCCATTAATAGAATTTTACTGAAAGGTAGCCAGAGTTATTTGTTTACACGTTACCTATGGCTCTTTCATGTTACAATGACCTAAATTATTACTATCTGGCCATTTACAGAAAAAATTTGCGAAGCCCAGCCTTAGAATATTAGGGGTTAATTCTCTCAGAGAATCTTTGTTTGAAAAAAACTGGACCAAGGAGAACATTATCAGTAATGAAACAAAGTGAAATTGTGTGTCACTGATTAGGATGCATGAGTTAATGGATGTTCAATTATGTCAAATACTTTTTCTTCACCTAAAGTGATAATTTTTTTTAGTTTGTTAATTATATTGACTGATTTTAAAATGAAACAACCTTGCTTTCCTGAGAAAAACCCACTAGAGTATGGTGTGTTATCTTGTTTTAATATTGCTATATTTTCTAATATTTGATTAAGGATTATTATATGTCCATTTAATAAGGAATATTAGTCTTTAATTTTCTTGTAATGTCTTATCTGCTTTTAGTGTGTGGCTAATTTGGGACTCAGAATGTTTGGCTGTGTCTCCTCCTGTCTTTTGGAAGTTTATATAGAATTGGTATTATCTTTTCCTTCAATATTTGGTAGAATTTACTAATGAGTTTGTCTGAGTCTGAAACCATCTGAACTCTGGGGCATATTCCACCGCTTCATTTTTTTTTTCTTTAATTTCTGTATTTTCTTTATTTTTGGCTGTGTTGAGTCTTCTTGGCTGCGCACAGGCTTTCTCTAGTTGCAGCAAGCAGGGGCTACTCTTCGTTGTGGTGTGTGGGCTTCTCATTGTGGTGGCTTCTCTTGTTGAAGAGCACAGGATCTAGGCGCACAGGCTTCAGTAGCTGTGGCACACAGGCTCAGTAGTTGTGGCTCGCAGGCTCTAGAGCACAGGCTCGGTAGTTGTGGCGCACGGGCTTAGCTGCTTTGCGGCATGTGGGATCTTCCTGGACCAGGGCTCGAACCCATGTCCCCTACATTGGCAGGCATATTCTTAACTACTGCACCACCAGGGAACTCCCTCCACCTCTTCTTTAATGTGATTCTTTTCCTGTCTCACGTAGTTTCTTCCTGCAATGTGTGTGTGTTGGTCCTGGGCCAAAGACTTGAGAGACCACTCTGCAAATTTTAAGAGTTCTCTCTATGGAAATCCTTTCTTCCTGGTATTTGGCCCTGCTAGTCTGACTTAGCATCCAAAATCCAACTCCATTTCCTCAAAGCATTGAGATCACCGGGCTCTGTTTTGGTTTCCCCCTTCCCACCTCTTCACTATGGCCTAAAAGCTCTCTCCAGGCAGTAAGCTGAGGAAATTATAGAGCTTGTATCATTTTTTTCTCTTCTGTTGGGGATGACTGTCTGAGCTGCCTGTTCTCCAAAGTCTGAGAAATGTTTGTTCTTCTTTTTTTTTTTTTTTAGCAACTTTATTGGAGTATAATTTCTTTACAATGTTGTGTTAGTTTCTGCTGTATAACAAAGTGAATCAGCTCTATGTATACATATATGCCCATATCCCCTCCCTCTTGCATCTCTCTCGCACCGTGCCTATCCCACCCCTCTAGGTGGTCACAAAGCACTGAGCTGATCTCCCTGTGCTATGTTGCTGCTTCCCACTAGCTATCCATTTTACATTTGGTAGTGTATATATGTCAATGCCACTCTCTCACTTAGTGCCAGCTTACCCCTCCCTCTCTCTGTGTCCTCAGGTCCATTCTCTACATCTCCGTCTTTATTCCTGTCCTGCCCCTAGGTTCTTCAGAACCTTTTTTTTTCTTTTTTTAGATTCCATATATATGTGTTAGCATATGGTATTTATTTTTCTCATTCTGACTTACTTTACTCTCTATGACAGACTCTAGGTCCATCCACCTCACTACAAATAACTCAGTTTCATTCCTTTTTATGGCTGAGTAATATTCCATTGTATATACATGCCA
>NC_041220.1:124374337-124394052 GCF_002837175.3 Physeter macrocephalus
CTTTTTGAATTATGGTTTTCTCAGGGTATATGCCCAGGAGTGGGATTGCTGGGTCATATGGTAATTCTATTTTTAGTTTTTTAAGGAACCTCCATACTGTTGTCCATAGCGGCTGTATCAATTTACATTCCCACCAACAGTTCAAGAGGGTTCCCTTTTCCCCAATCCCTCTCCAGTATTTATTATTTTTAGATTTTTTGATGATGGCTATTCTGACCAGTGTGAGGTGATACCTTATTGTAGTTTTGATTTGCATTTCTCTAATGATTAGTGATGTTGAGCATCCTTTCACATGTTTGTTGGCAATCTGTATATGTTCTTTGGATAAATGCCTGTTTAGGTCTTCTGCCCATTTTTGGATTGGGTTGTTTGGTTTTTTTTGATATTGAGCTGCATGAGCTCCTTGTAAATTTTAGAGATTAATCCTTTCCGTTGCTTCCTTTGCAAATATTTTCTCCCATTCTGAGGGTTGTCTTTTTGCCTTGTTTATGGTTTCCTTTGCTGTGCAAAAGCTTTTAACTTTCATTAGGTCCTTTTTGTTTATTTTTGTTTTTATTTCCATTTCTCTAGGAGGTGGGTAAAAAAGGATCTTGCTGTGATTTATGTCATAGACTGTTCTGCCTATGTTTTCCTCTAAGATTTCATAGTGTCTGGCCTTACATTTAGGTCTTTAAACCATTTTGAGTGTATTTTTGTGTACGGTGTTAGGGAGTGTTCTAATTTCATTCTTTTACATGTATCTGTCCAGTTTTCCCAGCACCACTTATTGAAAAGGCTGTCTTTTCTCCGTTTTATACTCTTTCCTCCTTTATCAAAGATAAGGTGACCATATGTGTGTGGGTTTATCTCTGGGCTTTCTATCTATTCCATTGATCTATATTTCTGTTTTTGTGCCAGTACCATACTGTCTAGATACTGTAGCTTTCTAGTATAGTCTGAAGTCCGGGAGCCTGATTCCTCCAGCTCCTTTTCTTTCTCAAGATTGCTTTGCCTCTTCGGGGTCTTTTGTGTTTCCATACAAACTGTGCAATTTTTTGTTCTATTTCTGTGAACAGTGCCACGGGTAGTTTGATAGGAATTCCATTGAATCAGTAGAATGCTTTGGGTAGTATAGTCATTTTCACAATGTTGATTCTTCCAATAACATGGTATATCTCTCTGTCTGTTTGTATCATCTTTAATTTCTTTCATCAGTATCTTATAGTTTTCTGCATACAGGTCTTTTGTCTCCTTAAGTAGGTTTATTCCCATATATTGTATTCTTTTTGTTGCAGTGGTAACTGGGAGTGTTTCCTTAATTTCTCTTTCAGATTTTTCATCATTAGCATATAGGAATGCAAGAGATTTCTGTGCATTAATTTTGTATCCTGCTACTTTACCAGATTCATTGATTAGCTCTGGTAGTTTTCTGGTAGCATCTTTAGGATTCTCTATGTATTGTATCATGTCATCCGCAAACAGTGACAGTTTTACTTCTTCTTTTCCAGTTTGGATTCATTTTATTTCTTTTGCTTCTCTGATTGCTGTGGCTAAAACTTCCAAAACTATGTTGAATAATAGTGGTGAGAGTGGGCAACCTTGTCTTGTTCCTGATCTTAGTGGAAATGGTTTCAGTTTTTCACCATTGAGGACGATGTTGGCTGTGGGTTTGTCATATATGGCCTTTATTATGTTGAGGTAAGTTCCCTCTATGCCTACTTTCTGCAGGGTTTTTATCGTAAATGGGTGTTGAATTTTGTCGAAATGTTTTTCTGCATCTATTGAGATGATCATATGGTTTTTCTCCTTCAGTTTGTTAATATAGTGTATCACGTTGATTGATTTGCTATATTGAAGAATCCTTGCATTCCTGGAATAAACCCTACTGGATCATGGTGTATGATCCTTTTAATGTGCTGTTGGATTCTGTTTGCTAGTATTTTGTTGAGGATTTTTGCATCTATGTTTTCTCAGTGATATAGGACTGTAGTTTTCTTTTTTTGAGACATCTTTGTCTGGTTTTGGTGTCAGGGTGATAGTGGCCTCGTAGAATGAGTTTGGGAGTGTTCTTCCCTCTGCTATATTTTGGAAGAGTTTGAGAAGGATAGGTGTTAGCTCTTCTATAAATGTTTGATAGAATTTGCCTGTGAAGCCATCTGGTCCTGGGCTTTTGTCTGTTGGAAGATTTTTAAACACAGTTTCAATTTCAATGCTTGTGACTGGTCTGTTTATATTTTCTATTATTTCCTGGTTCAGTCTCAGAAGGTTGTGCCTTTCTAAGAATTTGTCCATTGCTTCCAGGTTGTCCATTTTATTGGCATATAGTTGCTTGTAGTAATTGCTCATGATCCTTTGTATTTCTGCAGTGTCAGTTGTTACTTCTCCTTTTTCATTTCTAATTCTATTGATTTGAGTCTTCTCCTTTTTTTTCTTGATGAGTCTGGCTAATGGTTTATCAATTTTGTTTATCTTCTCAAAGATCCAGCTTTGAGTTTTATTGATATTTGCTATCATTTCCTTCATCTCTTTTTCTTTTACTTCTGATCTGATTTTTATGATTTCTTTCCTTCTGCTAACTTTGGGGGTTTTTTTGTTCTTCTTTCTCTAATTGCTTTAGGTGTAAGGTTAGGTTGGTTATTTGAGTTTTTTCTTGTTTCTTTAAGTAGGATTGTATTGCTATAAACTTCCCTCTTAGAACTGCTTTTGCTGCATCCCATAGGTTTTGGGTCGTCATGTTTTCACTGTCATTTCTTTCTAGGTATTTTTTTAATTCCTCAGTGATCTCTTGGTTATTTAGTAGTGTATTGTTTAGCCTCCATGTGTTTGTATTTCTTACAGTTTTTTTCCTGTAATTGATATCTAGTCTCATAGCTTTGTGGTTGGAAAAGATACTTGATACGTTATCAATTTTCCTAAATTTACCAAGGCTTGATTTGTGACCCAAGATATGATCTGTCTTGGAGAATGTTCCGTGAGCCCTTGAGAAGAATGTGTATTCTGTTGTTTTTGGATGGAATGTCCTATAAATATCAATTAAGTCCATCTTGTTTAATGTATCATTTAAAGCTTGTGTTTCCTTATTTATTTTCATTTTGGATGATCTGTCCATTGGTGAAAGTGGGGTGTTAAAGTCCCCTACTATAATTATGTTACCGTCGATGTCCTCTTTTATGGCTGTTAGCATTTGCCTCATGTATTGAGGTGCTCCTTTGTTCGGTGCATAAATATTTACAATTGTTATATCTTCTTCTTGGATTGATCCCTTGATCATTATATAGTGTTCTTCTATGTCTCTTGTAATAGTCTTTATTTTAAAGTCTGTTTTATCTGATATGAGAATTGCTACTCTAGCTTTCTTTTTGATTTACATTTGCATGGAATATCTTTTTCCATCCCCTCACTTTTAGTCTTTAAATGTCCCTGGGTCTGAAATGGCTCTCTTGTAGACAGCATATATTCAGGTCTTGTTTTTGTATCCATTCAGCTAGTCTATGTCTTTTGTTGGAGCATTTAATTCATTTACATTTAAGGTAATTATCGATATGTATGTTCCTAGTACCATTATCTTAATTGTTTTCAGTTTGTTTTTGTAGGTCTTTTCGTTTTCTTGTGTTTCCTTCCTAGAGAAGTTCCTTTAGCATTTGTTGTAAAGCTTGTTTGGTGGTGCTGAATTCTCTTAGCTTTTGCTTGTCTGTAAAGGTTTTAATTTTTCCCTGGAATCTGAATGAAATCCTTGCTGGGTAGAGTAATCTTGATTGTAGGTTTTTCCCTTTCATCACTTTAAATATGTCTTGCGACTCCCTTGTGTCTTGCAGAGTTTCTGCTGAAATATCAGCTGTTAACGTTACGGGATTTCCCCTGTATGTTATCTGTTGCTTTTTCCTTGCTGCTTTTAATATTTTTTCTTTGTATTTAATTTTTGATAGTTTTATTAATATGTGTCTTGGCATGTTTCTCCTTGGACTTATCCTGTATGGGACTCTTTGTGCTTCCTGGACTTGATTGACTATTTCCTTTCCCATATTAGGGAAGTTTTCAACTATAATCTCTTCCAATATTTTCTCAGTCCCTTTCTTTTTCTCTTCTGCTTCTGGGACCCCTATAGTGCAAATGTTGCTGCATTTAATGTTGTCCCAGAGGTCTCTGAGACTTCCCTCAGTTCTTTGCATTCTTTTTTCTTTATTCTGCTCTGTGCTAGTTAGTGCCACTATTTTATCTTCCAGGTCACTTATCCATTCTTCTGCCTCAGTTATTCTGCTATTGATTCCTTCTAGAGAATTTTTAATTTCATTTATTGCGTTGTTCATCATTGTTTTTTTGCTCTTTAATTCTTCTGGTCCTTGTTAAATGTTTCTTGTATTTTCTCCATTCTATCTCCAAGATTTTGGATCATCTTTACTATCAGTACTCTGAATTCTTTTTCATGTAGACTGCCTATTTCCTCTTCATTTGTTAGGTCTGGTGGGTTTTTACCTTGCTCCTTCATCTGCTGTGTATTTCTCCGTCTTCTCATTTTGCTTAACTTACTGTGTTTGGGGTCACCTTTTCACAGGCTGCGGGTTCGTAGTTCCCATTTTTTGTTTGTTTTTGTTTGTTTGTTTTTGCGGTACACGGGCCTCTCACTGCTGTGGCCTCTCCCATCGCGGAGCACAGTCTCCGGACATGCAGGCTCAGCAGCCATGGCTCACGGGCCCAGCCACTCCGCGGCATGCGGGATCCTCCCAGACCGGGGCATGAACCCGCATCCCCCGCATCGGCGGGTGGACCCTCAACCACTGCGCCACCAGGGAAGCCCTCCCATTGTTTTTGGTGTCTGCCCCCAGTGGGTAAGGTTGGTTCAGTGAGTTGTGTAGGCTTACTAGTGGAGGGGACTGGTGCCTGCATTCTGGTGGATGAGGCTGGATCTTGTCTTTCTGTTGGGCAGGATCACGTCTGATGGTGTGTTTTGGGGTGTCTGTGAACTTAGTATGATTTTAGTCAGCCTCTCTGCTAATGGGTGGGTTTGTGTCCTTGTCTTGCTAGTTGTTTGGCATAGGGTATCCAGCACTGTGGCTTGCTTTTCGTTGATTGGAGCTGGGTCTTAGCAGTGAGACTGAGATCTCTGGGAGATCTCTTGCTGACTGATTTTTTGTGGGGCTGAGAGGTCTCTGATGATCCAGTGTCTTAAACTCGGCTCTCCCACCTCAGAGGCTCAGTCCTGACAGCAGGCCAGAGCACCAAGACCCTGTCAGCCACATGGCTGGAGGATGGGCAAGTCAGAATGGAATCAGGTTTCTGGCCCTTGGATGGTGTCCGACTTGGGATTGCGGCTCCACAGCTCCACCTCAGTGGCTGGAGTAGCTGCCCTGGGAGCTTCAGGTCATTGGTTCTGTAGGGGCCAATGTGTGCAGAGGCCTTGCACCTGACACACAGGATTGGCTTTCCCAGCGCAGAACCACTGTGGGGCCACACCTTGGCACTTGTATGGAGAAGCACTGCACACACCACCACTCAAATGTTTTTTCTTATAGTAGACTTTTCTAGTTGATTTCAGTTGGGAAAGTAAGTTGCCTTTTATTACATCCTCATAACCAAGAACAGAAGTCATGCAATATTGTTTTACATTTATGTAGCATCTTCCAAATTACAACCAAGGGATTTTTTTTTATTGGTCAGCAAACATTTAAAAAATACCCATTGAATAAACATTAGAAGAAATACAAAAATGCCCCACTTTTGACTGTTAGTTCAACGTTGGCACTCCAAAAAACTTCTTCCTTATTCTTTCATCATGGAAGAGCAATTTTAAGTTTAAAAAGTTTTGAGATTCCATGTAAAAAGCAAGAGTTTGACATTATTTAAAATGGAAGCAACTCATTGAATTGTTTCATGGTTTTGTATGCATATATTTGTATGAACAAAAACTAAAGTACATCTTCAATGATATTCTAAAACAAAATATAAAAATTTAATTTACCACAAATTTTGAAGCTTATATTAAGAGACTCCATGTCATAAGAGAGTAAACAGGGAAAAATAATTAGTAGGCTCATTTCATTCATGTATACATATAATTTCTATATACTGATATAATCTCTCTCTTCCCTCTAAAAGAAGCAACATCCTCTTCTAAAGAAATAGACATTATACGATAATTCTGCTTTACCATGAAATTCTTCATTGATAAGAAGTTTTCTTTTCTTTTCTGAATGCTTTCCCTCCTAACAGAAATATCTACAATGGAACACTAAATTTACTTATATTGAAATCATTACCATCATCTCATGAATTCTTTGTTATCAAATTTACTGGATTAACAATTGTGTTCTCTTTATATAATACTCAAGGTACATCCCCAGTCTATTGAGAGCTGTTCTATTATAATTATATTGTAGTAGTAGTGCCAGGAACAACCAGTTCAGAGCACCTCCTGAATTGTAGTTTTCAATTATGTAATTTTCCAACCTAATTTAATATTATAATTAGAATTGAGCAATTGATAACATCATGGAAGCTTTTTCATTTAAAAACTAGAACAATCTCACTCATAAAAGTGAGATTTAGTAATCATACTGAGTCATATTCAGTAATCATACTAAGAATGAAAAAATATGAACTGCCTTAAAAAGGAGCCACCTTTCTGGGAGTGTAACTGAGCAATATTCAATATTAGGACGCAGGAGCAATGCTCGATATTAGGAAGCATTTTTCTAAGAAAGTCATATTAGGAAATACATAGCTACAGTGTGAATGATGAAAGAGAAAAATATAGGAAGACAAAAATATTTTGTCTTATTTTGATAAATATTAATAAGCAGGAACATTCACTAAGAAAAATATCAACTTGAAAATAAATGAGAAAATGCAATGGGTACTTAGGCAAAGGAAGAAAGCAGCTAACTTTGTTTGCTGTTAAATACAAAGCATAAATATGGTGCTGTAGGATAATTTTACAGTACACACATAGCAAATATATGTTATTTCATACAGTAAATCACATTTATATTATAGCATTGAGTGACATCATGAATCTCTCCTCTTCAAAATGCTGAATTTTTCAAAAACCCTTAGTGTTGTCCCTCAGTCCTGCCCCTAGACCTGCCCCTAGACACAGGCAAAGAGGGTTCTGCTTTGGGCTCTATACTTCAGAGAGTCCACATATTATAAACAAAATAAAAGAACAAATACAGTCACTAAAGAACATGGGGGCACTTCTGCACATGGGATCCAGCTCCCAGTGCCAGAAAGATGTGACCTGGAACTCCAAATATCATCTCTTATTTCTGAAACTGTTCAGACCCCAGTAAATAATTCTCATATCTTAGTCCATATGTCCATCTGAGCACCAAGAAGATTTGTAGATTGTGCATTTGCTGATATCAGAAATAGGGTAATGTTTTCATTGCGTTGGAGAGGGTGTAGGTGATGGCAGTGCTTAGGTAAAAGACAGGCTAATTAATTTAAAAATTCTTTCTCCCAGATAGTATGAACACAGTCAATCCTTTTATTGTTTATTTTTATTTTATATTGGAGTAGAGTTGATTAACAATGTTGTGTTAGTTTCAGTGTATAGCAAAGTGATTCAATTATACATATACATGTATCTATTCTTTTTAAAATTCTTTTCCCATTTAGGTTATTATCTGTTTTAAATATAGCAGTGTGTACATGTCAATCCCAAACTCCCAATCTGTCCCTCCCCCCACCCACCCTTCCCCCACCGGTAACTATAAATTCATACTCTAAGTCAGTGAATCTGTTTCTGTTTTGTAAATAAGCTCATTTGTATCGTTTTTTTTTTTTAGATTCTGCATATAAGTGATATCATATGATATTTGTCTTTCTCTGTCTGACTTCTTCACTTAGTATGATAATCTCCAGGTCCATCCATGTTGCTTCAAATGGGATTATTTCATTCTTCTTAATGGCTAAGATATGTACCATATCTTCTTTACTCATTCATCCGTCAATGGACATTTAGGTTGCTTCCATGCACTGCAATGAGCATTGGGGTGCATATATCCTTTTGAACCATGGTTTTCTCTGGAAATATGCCCAGGAGTGGGATTGCTGGATCATGTGGTAGCTCTATTTTTATTTTTATTTATTATTATTATTATTATTATTATTTTTGCGTTACACAGGCCTCTCACTGCTGTGGCCTCTCCCTTTGTGGAGCACAGGCTCCGGACGTGCAGGCTCAGCGGCCATGGCTCACGGGCCCAGCCGCTCCGCGGCATGTGGGATCTTCCCAGTCCGGGGCATGAACCCGTTTCTCCTGCATCGGCAGGCGGACTCCCAATCACTGCACCACCAGGGAAGCCCGGTAGCTCTATTTTTAGTTTCATAAGGAACCTCCATACTTTTCTCCATAGTGACTGTACCAATTTATATTCCCACCGACAGTGTAGGAGGTTTCCCTTCTCTCCACATCCTCTCCAGCGTTTATTGTTTGTAGACTTTTTGATGGTGGCCATTCTGACTGGTGTGAGGTGATATCTCATTGCAGTTTTGATTTGTATTTCTCTAATAATTAGTGATGTTGAGTATCTTTTCTTGTGCCTCTTGGCCATCTGTATGTCTTCTTTGGAGAAATGTTTATTTAGGTCTTCTGCCCATTTCTGGATTGGGTTTTCTGTTTGTTTGTTTGTTTGATATTGAGCTGCATAAGCTGTTTGTATATTTTAGAGATCAATCCCTTGTTGGTCACATCATTTGCAAGTATTTTCTCCCATTCTGTGGGTTGTCTTTTTGTTTTGTTTATGATTTTCTTTGCTGTACAAAAGCTTTGAAGTTCAATTAGGTCCCATTTGCTTATTTCTGTTTTTATTTCCATTACTCTAGGAGATGGATCAAAAAAGATATTGCTGCAATTTATGTCAAAGAGTGTTCTGCCTATGTTTCTGTTTTTGTGCCAATACCATACTCTTTTGATGACTGTAGCTTTGTGGTATAATCTGAAATCAGGGAGCCTGATTCCTCCAGCTTGGTTTTTCCTTCCCAGGATAGCTTTGGCTATTCAGGGTCTTTTGTGTCTCCATAAAAATTTTTAAATTTTAAGATTTTTTTTGTTCCAGTTCAGTGAAAGATGCCATTGGTAATTTGATAGGGATTGCATTGAATCTGTAGATTGACTCGGATAGTATAGTTATTTTGACAATATTGATTCTTCCAATCCAAGAACATGGTATATCTTTCAATTTGTTTCTGTCATCTTCGATTTCTTTCATGAGCCTCTCATAGTTTTCAGGGTACAGGTCTTTTGTCTCCTTAGGTAGGTTTATTCCTAGGTATTTTATTGTTTGTTGTTAGGGTATAGAAATGCAAGAGATTTCTGTGTATTTATTTTGTATCCTCCAGCTTTACTGAATTCATTGATGAACTGTAGTAGTTTTCTAGTAGCATCTTTAGGATTTTGTATGTGTAGTATCATGTCATCTGGAAACATTGACATTTTTACTTCTTCTTTTCCAATTTGGATTCCCTTTATTGCTTTTTCTTCTCTGATTGCTGTGGCTAGGACTTCCAAATCTATGTTGAATAAAAGTTGCATGCGTGGACATCCTTGTCTTATTCCTGATCTTAGAGGAAATATTTTCAGCTTTTCACCTTGTAACATGATGTGAGCTGTAGGTTTGTCATATATGGCCTTTATTATGTTGTGGTATGTTCCCTCTGTGCCCACTTTCTGGAGAGATTTTATCATAAATTGGTGTTGAATTTTGTCAAAAGCTTTTTCTGCGTCTGTTGAGATGATCATATTATTTATTTATTTATTTATTATTATTATTTTTTGGCTGAATTGGGTCTTGATTGCTGTACGCAGGCTTTCTCTAGTTGCGGCGAGTTGGGGCTACTCTTCGTTGCAGTGTGCAGGCTTCTCATTTCGGTGGCCTCTCTTGTTGCAGAGCATGGGCTCTAGGTGTGTGGTTCTGCATCTGTTGAGATGATCATATTATTTATTTATTTATTTATTATTATTATTTTTTGGCTGAATTGGGTCTTGATTGCTGTACGCAGGCTTTCTCTAGTTGCGGCGAGTTGGGGCTACTCTTCGTTGCAGTGTGCAGGCTTCTCATTTCGGTGGCCTCTCTTGTTGCAGAGCATGGGCTCTAGGTGTGTGGGCTTCAGTAGTTGCAGCACGCGGGCTCCATAGTTGTGGCTTGTGGGCTCTAGAGCGCAGGCTCAGTAGTTGTGGTGCACAGGCTTAGTTCCTCCATGGCATGTGGGATCTTACCGGACCAGGGCTCAAACCCATGTCTCCTGCATTGGCAGGCAGATTCTTAACCACTGCACCACTAGGGAAGTCCCAATCATATGATTTTTATTCTTCAATTTGTTGATATGGTGTATCACACTGATTGATTTGTGAATATTAAAAAATCCTGAGTCCCTGAGATAAATCCCATTTGATTATGGTGTGCGATCCTTTTAATGTATTGTTGGATTCAGTTTGTTAGTATTTTGTTGAGGATTTTTGCGTCTATGTTCATCAGTGATATTGGCCTGTAATTTTCTTTTTTGTGTGCTATTTTTGTCTCTTCTGGGTATCAGGGTGATGGTGGCCTCACAGAATGAGTTTGGGAGTGTTCCTTCCTCTACAATTTTTTGGGATAGTTTCAAGAAGGATGGGTGTTAACTCTTCTCTAAATATTTGGTAGAATTCCCCCGTGAAGCTATTGGGTCGTAGACTTTTGTTTATTGGGGGTTTTAAATAACAGTTTCAACATTTCAGTACTTGTTTTTGGTCTGTTCATATTTTCTATTTCCTCCTGGTTCAGTCTTGGAAGATTGTACCTTTCTAGGAGTTTGTCCATTTCTCCTAGATTGTCCATTTTAGTGGCATATAGTTGCTTGTAGTAGTCTCTTATGATCCTTTTGCATTTCTGTGGTGCCCATTGTAACTTCTCCTTTTTCATTTCTAATTCTATTGATCTGAGCCCTCTCCCTCTTTTTCTTGATGAGTCTTACTAAAGGTTTATCAATTTTGTTTATCTTTTCAAAGAAGCAGCTTTTAGTTTCGTTGATCTTTTCTATTGCTTTCTTCATCTCTATTTCACTTATTTCTGCTCTGATCTTTACGATTTCTTTCCTTCTACTAACTTCAGGTGTGGTTTGTTATTCCTTCTCTAGTTGCTTTAGGTGTAAGTTTAAGTTGTTTATTTAAAATTTTTCTTGTTTCCCGAGGTAAGATTATATCGCTATAAACTTCCCTCTTAGAACAGCTTTTGCTGCATCCCATAGGTTTTGAATCATCATTCTTTCGTGTTCATTTGTCTCTAGGAATTTTTTAATTTCCTCTTTGATTTCTTCACTGATCCATTGGGTTTTTAGTAGCATATTGTTTATCCTCCATGTGTATATGTTTCTTACAGTTTTTTTTTCTTGTGGTTGATTTCTAATCTTATAGTGTTGTGGTCAGAAAAGATGCTTGATATGATTTCAATTTTCTTAAATTTACCAAGACTTGATTTGTGACCCAAGATGTGATCTATCCTGGAGAATGTTCCATGTGCACTTGAGAAGAATGTGTATTCTGCTCCTTTTGGATGAAATGCTTTATAAATATCAATTAAGCCCATCTGGTCTGATGTGTCATTTAAGGCCTATGTTTCCTTATTGATTTTCTGTCTGGATGATCTGTCCATTGATGAAAGTTGGTTGTTAAAGTCCCCCACTATTACTGTGTTACTGTAGATTTCTCCTTTTATGGCTGTTAGTATTTGCCTTACATATTGAGGTGCTCCTATGATGGGTGTGTTGATAGTTATAAGTGTTATATCTTCTTCTTGGCTTTATCCTTTGATCATTATGTAGTGTCTCTTGTAACAGTCTTTATTTTAGAGTCTTTTTAGTCAATTCTTGAATAATGAAGTGTCATTTTCTAGTTGTGTCAAGCATCTGTCCTTTTTTGTGTGTTTCAATTTGTGGTTTTGCAAATACTCATGAATTAGCAGAGAACTCATATCAGATGCAGATGGTGGCTGAAGAACAGTTTGCAGTACTCTACAAATCATTTTACTGTTAAATTTAAATATATGTGGAACTAGATATAAAATATATGAAACATAAAATCCTTTAAATGGCAACTAGATGAACATTGAACTCTAAAATTGTGAGTAGTGTTACTTTAATCAAAATATTTAATAAAATATAAGTAAATTTTCAAAATAAATTTTCAAAATAATGTCAGCTTTAATTAATTTTATATAAGTTTTTATTTAGATAATTTTAATTTTTAATAGTCTAAAACAAAAAAGTTTTGAAAAATACATATAAATGCTCTAATGTTTCACTGAAACACAATAAACATTCAGAAAGTACACATAGTGTAGTTCTGTGAATTTTAATAAACTGCACAGCCAAATAGCCAGTATCTAGGTGAAGAAAGAGAACACTGTCTGCAACTACGAGTTGCATAATGCTTTCTTCCAGTCACTGTCCCCTTCCCAAGATTACCATTATTACATCATTACGATCCCTTCATCTTTTACGTGGAACATATAATATCAATAATTATGAGAGTAATATTCCCTCATATTCACAGGTGCCACCAAGACTCAAGAGAAGGGGATTATATGGGGCATATGTGCCAGGGAGTGGAAGTCATGGAGAGCATCTTAGAATTTTGCCCACTATAGTAGGCTATCCATTTTCAGATGCTATCTATTTTATAGAAATATATAATATTTATATTTTAAAGTAAGTTCCTCAAGATCAGACACATAATGGGTCATAAAGCTGAGGCTGGAATGCAAGTATTCTAACACAAGATCCAGTGATCTTTCTAGTATATTAAGTTAGGCTCACCCTGTTAATTGTCTTGCAAATGTCTTTCTGTTTGTCTATTTATTAACACATTTTAAATATGGCAACTGGCACTAACAGTTTTAGGAGTATGGGGATTTCCTTTAAAAAGCAATTGTGTAGACCTTCCACATTAGAGAGCTAATACTTTTATTTAATCAGACTGAAGTTAATAATCACAATTCATACTGAATAACAGATATTGTTAAATAACTCTGCACTTTCAACTACTCAGAGACCCAGAAAATCCAGGTTGGGCACTGCTCTAAATGGCATCTGTCCTGTAGAGAGTAAAATGGATTCACATCTCTTGTTTTAGTCTGAATTCATGTGGCTTTTAGTGTTTGTCCCCCATGAATTAAAGGATCTGAGATGCTATGCCTCCTCAAAAATAGTTTTTTAGCAATCATGACAAATAATCCTTTCCTATTTAAAATATTATAGGACAATTATCTGTAACATTTTATACAAGACACATGGACTAACAGGCTTGCAAAGTGTGGCCTGAGCAATGTCCTACCTAATGCAGGCTCCAGTTGATGAATATAAGAATGGGTGTTTGCTTACTGCAGAGGTTAGAATCAGATGCTCTAAGTGGCGCTTCCAGCCTCATTCTGCAAGAACCTACCCAACGGGAGACTTGAGGCACTGCCGAGACCGCTGGAACCAACTCTTTCATCCCACACGAGTTCCCAGCCATTCTTGTCTGCCAAAATAAGAAGGTAATAATTGGGGTAGGAGACTGGCAGCCAAGCCCAGAGAATTCATAACAGGTTCACTCTGCCAAGATGCGAAATATGCTGAGATATCTCAGATGCTCCCTGAAGCAGCCTATGAAAACGCTATTCACTTACCCTCATCTAGAAACCACAACTTCTTCTTGTAGAAAGTTCTGTGGCTGAAGCTGGCAGTGGTTAAGTTTCCACACAGCAAATAGAGTAAATAAACGCAATATTTGCTTTTTTAAAAGTTAACTAAAACTGCTGATTTCCAGCTGCTGGTAGAAAAATATAATTGTCAAGATTTCCCTAGGAAAATCGAGATTCTTGTATTTCATGAAATCGATGGTGTTAATCTAGTTAAAAGTATTAATCAACACACTGAAAGCATCAGAGTAGGCATAAAAGAGAGGTCTTTTTGAAAATAAGTAAAGCATTGTTGAAGCATTATGGCTCTTCTTCCCATTGATTTCCATTCTCTGCAATAACCAGAGACTTCTAGAGTTGGAAGGAATCTTAGGGATCATTTAGGCCTCCTGTGGCCCTTCTTCTGAGCAAGAAAAAGAGATCCAGAGATGTAAGATAACTGACTCACATTCACAGCGCTAGGTCGTGGTAAATTCAGAGCTAGGGCTTAATTCTGGTATCACCAAATCAGCATCAGGGCATAGGTACATTTTTTTCAAATAATGTCCTGCCCTCAGTCCAACTGAGGACCCCACCCTCTGCCCACCAGGTGTCCCTTTACACTTGAACACTTGAAACTACTTGTTTTCCTCTGTGGCTCAAACACAACTTCCCTTGTAATCTAAACTCCAGTCCCCCCTCTTTCACTCTCTCAGTAGACGCCAAAGCCAAGGTGACATAAAGTTTCTCTTTCCTTAACAAACTTTGTTTTATCAAGAGCGGCCACAGCCCTGCTGATTCTGATGTCAGCAGCTCCAGCATCCTGGGGAACCTTCTGAACTTCTGCCAAGAACCCTCAAGATGTGTCAAAATTGTATCTCCTTTAGAGCGAGTTCTGAAAACATCCCAGGTCTTCTGAACAAATTTCCCAACAGTTTAATTCCCCACAAGATAACAAGTCTTCCAGATAATTTCTCTGTAGCTCTATTTCACATTAAATCTTGCCATTACTTCTTGCTTCAATCCCATTGTTTTTCATTTTGCATGAACCCTTTTAGTTCTTCCCCTCACTACTGTCTAATTATCTTTCTCTCTTTGAGATTCCCACCAGTTTAATATAACGAGGTCCAACTTTTTTCTGCTCTGAAACACCATCGGTCCCAGTGGGAATTCTTAACCTGAGATTTCAGAAGAACTAGCAACTGTTAGAAATTTTATGCAAAACAATTTGTATATGTGCATATTTGCTTTTATCTAAAGAATTAATCACAGCTTTAATTAGAATCTCAAAAGACTGATGCATAGAAAAAGGTTGAGATTGATTATTCTATGAAATCAGACCCACACAAGGCACTCATTTCTTGCCTCTGTGACTTTTTGTCCCTCTTTCCATTGGTTACAGCCCCTCCCATTCCCTGCTGCCCACACACCTCAAGTACTCATCAGCCTGTAGCATGGAATACACATGGCCCTCATTTGTCTGTGGCATATGTAAGCATCAAAAAGGATCACTGCTAGTTTAGCCCGAAACTGTGTGTTAATGATTCACTGTAGGATGATTATGACTAAAAGGGACACTCTCTACAGGCCTATACTCTTTGGTTGTTAAGTAAAGTCAGGTGATGGATCACATTCTGGGAGGAGGCGCTATCTTGGTTGTTATGCATTTTGCAAATAGTCAATGTAATACTGCTAAAACTAGAGACCAGAAATAGCTCTCAAATATACATTCATTAGTGTAGAACTACAATGCTCAATGCACAAACTTAAGATGGAATGTGGGGGAGGGGAGGGAGGGGAGGAAGGGAGCCTGGGTTACTCAAAAAAGACTTGAGTTGCAGCCATAGGAGTACAGTGCCAAATCTAGCCAGTGGAATAAACATTCTGGTTTTCTGGTAAAGTATTTCCCAGTTGTGTGCTGTTCTTCGAGAATGATATGCTGGCTATAATTTATGCAGTTCTAATTAACTTTCAAAGCGATTTTCAGAAAGCAGCAAACTGAGGAAAGATTGTATATAAGCTGGAACTTTGCTTATTTATTACTTTGATGAATGTAAAGACAGATACTATATTTCCCCAGTAGAAATTATTATCAACACTGTATCATTATAATATTGAATGACATCCCAGCCAAAGGGCCTCTTTTTATTTACTTCAGAGTGAAAATAAGAAAAGCATGAATAACCTGTTAATATATCCATGACTGATTAGTTGCCTGGTATTCAAGAAACCACTTATGAATATCAGCTTCTGCTGTAACAAAATGTTCCAAATTTATTTCTTCAGTATAAAACCAATGTAATGAATCACATGCCTTACGCGGACACATGTCAGAAAATAAAAGTGGTTTCAATACATTGTTATTACTAGAAGAATAATTTGAACAAACACTCCAAGTTTTGAATGTTTCTGGTAGGTGAGAAACTTTGAATATGTGCAACTCTTTAAATGAGGTTCAAGGTCACCTTACAACAATGGGCTGTAATTGATATTCTGGGCATTTGTAGTTCTCCACCATGCTCCACCAAAATAGCAGTTACAATGACTTTTCACTATGTGTTGCCAAATGCCGGACCTTGAACACTGTTATTAGAAGCAAAGTTGGGATCTCAGTAAGTTTTTAAGGAGACCTTGGCATCCATTTTGTGATATTTAGGGCAGGAATTTAATTTTGGGTGGTGTTATCTGACTCTGTCTAGTCAGCAAAATAAATATGCAGTTGATTTATGAAAGATTAAAAAAACCCCTTGATTGGCATTGCATGATTTCTTCAAACAATAAATGGATTTGACTGTAGGCTAAATTCAGAGGCCATATTTTGCACCATTTCAATGGCTACAATTCCGTGGTAGGCATGGGAGAAAAGATCTATTTTGCTACTACAGAGAGTGTCTACCCTGAGGTATTGAGTTACCACGCAATGATGAATATTTCTAAGACCTTGAGCTTTACGGAACATCTGCTTTTCACAGCCACATTTTAAGGGGAAAAAAATCTAAGAGACTGAAAAAACATACAAAATCCCCAGGACAGGAGAATTTTCCTTCTCATCTCTTCCATAAACCAGGACCAGATTCCAAATTGAAACCACTGATCACATGAGGACATTTTCAAAAGTGTTGCTTTGCATCGGTCTTTTGTGAAGCACAATTTGGGGGCGAAGGTGAGTGTGGTTTGGAAAACACCCTGTAACAATCAGAGTTCCCAAAACAGAACAGAGGGAGACCAAAGGGATCAGACAAATAAACTCCTCTCCCTCTCTTCAGGGGTCAAGCAGATCCTGTTTCATGTCTAAGATGTACACACTGAGTTCTTAGTCTCTTGCTATATAAGGTGGTAAAAGAGGTACAGTCACCTACGCAGAAAAATCTGCAGACACAACACTGGCTTTCAGTCGAGTAAAAGATGTGACAGCCAGCCTGACCTTCCATGGATGAAAAAAATGCATGCCCCGTCTTACCATAAAGTCAAGGGACTTGCCCCCTTTCACAGATTATGTAACACTTTCCTGAAAAGTGGGGTACACTGCCAATTTCATGTAGTGATGAGATGAAGGCCCATCCAGTTATTCCTGTAGACATGAGCTGGTCACATAGCTCTCCTTCGCTATGCAGGAAAAAAGAACTCCTGCCTGAGTTATCGCTGAAAATATTCTCTCCTTAGATATAAATTTCTTGAGTCACCTATTCTGAAAGGTCTGTCATGTTTTATATGTCCAAGAGATTTCATTGAGCAAAAATTTAATGATCTGAGACAGATACAGCTACCAATATAAAATCAGAGTAACATTCTATTACCTGTTTACTTCATGTTCAGTTAGGAACACAATTATATCTAAATTCTAATCTTATAATAGTGATATAGTCCTATCAGTTGTGGGATAGTGACTCCCCAAAAAAGCCAAAAGAATGAAGACTCATAGAACTGCTAAAATGGTTTGGTGGCCTTCAGTTTTAGAGAAGAGGGAAAAGATGTTTGCCAGAAGCCTCAGGGCTTTCTTCTGCATTATCGATTTCCCCTTTCTACTGGAACTTTCCCATGAATATGCAGCCATGTTTTGGGGACTTCCTATTATTTAAAGAATGATAACAGCTCCCTTCCAACCTCTTTATTTCCCCTTAAGTGCCACCATATTCCTCTGCTACCTTCACAGCAAAACCTCTAGAAAGAGTTGTCTATAGAGGTTGTCCTGCCTGTCTCATCTCAGCATCTCTCCTCCACTCTGCACTCACACATCACTTCCAGCCACGCTGCGGAGGCTGTTCTTGTCACGTCCTCAGGGGTCTTCATGTCGCTGCCACCTGGTATTTATCCTTCTCTATGATTTATGTAAGAGAAAAATGGATATGTATTAAGAATCATTTTGTAGCTATCTTTTCATTGCGTGCTATTTATATGACAAAAAGAATTGAAAAAAATTTTCAAGGGTTGACTGTATGTTGAACACTGTTATAGACATCAAAAGAATACTAAAAATAATTTTCCCAGTAAGTTTTCTTCTATTTAAAAAGACAAAATAGGGGCACCTACTAAAATATAAGAGCAATTTTCAGTTATATCCACAAAAGTAAAATGATAAAAACAGTACAGTTAACGTGTGTTCAAGTCAAATAGAATAGAGGATTAAATGGAAGTACAAAGGAAGCCAGGAAGCTCAGGCAGTCTTTCTGAACAATTGACTTTTGACCAGGACTAGAAGGAGGTAGTAAAAGGGAAGAAAATAAACTCCTTTACTAAACACCTGATATTAAATTCCAAATAGTGTACTATTCTATTTCCATTCCACTGATTCCCATATTTTCCTCAGGATTCAGCCTAAACAGCTAAAGCCTGTCTGTGAATCCTTCCCTGCCTCTGAGCCTCATACCTTCTCTATTGCTTCACTGTATATACTACATTATATTCACCTCGTAATGTGTCTGTCTCCCCCATTGGTCTGTAAGCTCTTTTTCCTCTTTTACCCATAGTGACAACCAAGCAGCAACTGGCATTTCTTTTTTTTTTTTTGGCCGTGCCACGCACTATGTGGGATCTTAATTCCCCAACCAGGGATCAAACCCATGCCCCCTGCAGTGGAAGAGAAGAGCCTTAACCACTGGAACACCAGAGAAGTCCCCCTTTTTAAAAAAAATTTTATTTCAATATTTTTTTGCAACTGGCATTCAGCAGCTGACCAACAACTGCTTGTTGTATGACTCTTAATGCCCACAACAGCCCTGAGATGAAATTGTTATTAATGATTGATATCCTTATTAATGTTACAGAGAAGAAAACAGAGAACCCGAGAGGTTAAAGAGGTGCTAACTATTACAAGGCTGAATTTATGACTTTATGTCTTTATGTCAACCCCAAGACTTTGGACCTAAAGCCCAAGCCTGGTTTACTATCCCATGTTGTCATCTCAGCAAGTGTTGCTCGAAAATAGCAGGCAACTAATTCCAGGGATATAGGCAGGAAGTAGTAAATGGACCGTGAGAGTCAGACGTCAGATTGATTTGTTTAAAGCACAGGGGCCTATCGAAAACTCGTGGAAACTTGCTGCTTCTCATGTTTTGCCATAAGCATTATGTTCTCTCACTCTCTGCCTTCTTTCTGGGTTACCTCAGTAACCTCCAGAAATGCAGTTGTCATCTGTGTACTGATGATTCCAAACCACATACCTCTAGTTCAGATTGCTTTCGTGAGGCTCTGAACCATATCCATCAGCCCTAGACATCTCCCTGGATGCCTCTGTATATAGGCCACTTAACCTGATGGGGAAGCTGAAGAGTCTCTCTCTCTCTCTCTCTCTCTCTATATATATATATATATATATAGTTAACACTCAACAAATGCCATTTCTTTATTATTAATATCAAAAATATGGAATGCTTCACGAATTTGCATTTCATCCTTGCACGGGGGCCATGCTAATCTTCTCTGTATCATTCCAATTTTAGTATATGTGCTGCCGAAGCAAACACTCCATATATATATATATATGTATTTTTTTTTTTTTTCCTGTACGCGGGCCTCTCACTGCTGTGGCCTCTCCCGTTGCGGAGCACAGGCTCCGGACGCGCAGGCGCAGCGGCCATGGCTCACGGGCCCAGCCGCTCCGCGGCA
>NC_041220.1:124394131-124396270 GCF_002837175.3 Physeter macrocephalus
GCGAACCCGTGACCCCTGCATCGGCAGGCGGACTCTCAACCACTGCGCCACCAGGGAAGCCCCACTCCATATATTTTTAAAGCCTATCACATTTAAAAAATTAGACTAGGTCAGTGTGTTCCTGAGGAAATTATTGGGATGGATGATGTATGTTACAGAAGTCAGTTTTGTTTGTATATAGACACTTAATATGTTACTAAAATCCCACCCTAATTTTTCCCAGCGTAATTTTCAGGACATCTCATGTTCAGCTATGTGGTCTAATCACATCTAACTACATATCTTCCCTGACCATGCCCACACTTCTATGTTCCACTGCTCCTGCCATGTTGTCTATGTAGATTATACACCGCTCACCCTCATTCTATCAGTCAGGGTCCAGCAGAAAAATGGAAACTGCACTGAGGTGTTGCAGTAGAGGGATTTAGTATAGAGATCAGCTTACACATGCTCTGAAGGCCTAAAAAAGCACCAAGAGGATACTGAGGTCATCCAGAAATGGTAACTGCAGAGACAGCTCCAACTAGGTCTAAGGGAACAAAACAAAAAGGCAGCGATTGGGAGTATTAGAGCCAAGGAGCTTCAGGGAGAGATTGTCATAGAGTTGGTGCTCAGACCTCCGGGGAGGGGAGCCACCTGGCTGCTGCCGGAACTGCAGGAACTGAGACACGGAGCCTGTGGAGCCAGAGCTCGGAACCCTGGGAAGCAGCTACCAAGCAGCTGCTGGTGGTGCCTCTACAGGATAGGATGTGGTTGGCGCTCAAGTCCTGTTAGAAACGGGAGGTTGGAACTTACGCTTACTCAGCTTGCATTCCAAACGTCAGTCTTTCAGAAACCAGTGCCTGACGTGGAAGCCCTACACAGTCGGTACATTTCCTATCCCTGTCTCCCTCCTGTGCATTCTATTCTACCCACCGCTGCCAAAATGCTCTCCCTAACAGCACCACACTAAACATAATCTCTACGCTCTCAAATCCCTATCATCATTCCCTGCTGACTAATGTTTTAAATATATCCTCCTCTCTGTGGTGTTGAAGGCCTTCTACAGTTTCCTAGCCCTTTCTCACTGCTTCCCTAAGTGCCTTTTATGCTCCCACAGGACCTAGCTCTTGCTTAGAAAGGCACCAAATTTTCTATCTTCAACATCTAACAGGCTACAAGTCTCAGCCTCATCTGGCCTCTGAATTTATTTTTAAATAGTAATATGAATATATGCAAAAGTCACCTTGACTTTCATTTACAAAGTGTCACAACCAGAGTGAATGAAATAGCTGCTGCAGAATAAAAACTTTGCATAGTTTCAATGAAAATAAGGGTCCTAATTTTAGCCAATTAAAACTTAAGTGACAACTGAATGTGTAGTAACTAAGACTGAAAGAATTGAACTCTGTCAATGCACAAGTTTTACACCTTTTCTGATTTTCACCTATATGATAGACTGGTTAGAAGGGATAATTTCTAAATTCTCAGCAATTCAGCAACTAAGATTCTGACTTGGACCACGTGCAGACACTGTGAGTAGAACAGGAGTTTACTGCATGTGTGAGTTGTAGCATTTCAGAAAATTCTAGAGCAACATTTTTTCCTTATTTGCCCTTTGAGTTGCAAAAGTCGCTTTCAACAGGAAAAAAGCAAGTTTGCTACTTACCCTTGAAAGGTGTCTCTTTTATGTGTGAAAACACTAAGGTGAAAATGTCAAATATTTCACATTTCCTTGAGCTTGTGAAATCTAAAGGGATGTGAAATTTTCTTTATTCAGATGATTCAGATTGAAGGTATAGGAATATCTCCTGCCAATGCGTATCTCCTGGTGCTACCTTATCATTTTACTTTTTAACAGACAAATATTAAAGACTTTGTTATTTCCTTTAAGGTATACAATTACCATTATTTCCCTTGATGTAAAAAAGACAAAAATTATCCTGGAATTCTGAATTTGTGATAAAGGCAAATCTTGTCTGACAGTTAATTGCTTACAGCACTTTATTTTTTATTTATTTATTTATTTATTTATTTATTTATTTTAACATCTTTATTGGAGTATGATTGCTTTACAATGGTGTGTTAGTTTCTGCTTTATAACAAAGTGAATCAGTTATACATATACATATGTTCCCATATCTCTTCCCTCTTGCATCT
>NC_041220.1:124397153-124402045 GCF_002837175.3 Physeter macrocephalus
AATGGAAATAGAAACAAAAATAAACAAATGGGACCTAATGAAACTTAAAAGCTTTTGCACAGCAAAGGAAACCATAAACAAGACCAAAAGACAACCCTCAGAATGGGAGAAAATATTTGCAAATGAAGCAACTGACAAAGGATTAATCTCCAAAATTTACAAGCAGCCTATGCAGCTTATAGCACTTGAAATCCAGTTTCTTTGTATAAGCTCCACATCAATTTCTAAATCATGAGAATGTAAATACAAGTAATCTTTTTAATTTACTATATATCCAAATTATGCCAGTCTGTAACTTATTCAACTTCCTAAGTCATACATTCACTTAACCTACCTTGGGTGCCCACCTGCCACCTGCTCTATGTAGAATTCCTTATGTCATTTCTGGAACTCTTCCAACAGTTATGGGTCACAATGACAACACACAACTCCATTGGCTGAGCACTTGTTTGCAATGATGAGCTACACATGTTGGCTGGTACTGCCACAATTTAATGCTTCGGTTCCTCCTGTACTCTCGAGTAGATGTCATCTGGTCTGAATTTTGGGTCCCTTTGATGATGCATGTTAGGTAACTGTCATCTGGAGAACAGAGACATTGACCAGCCAATTAAATATTCTGAAAACCAGGAAGTTTATGTAGGTGAGGATAATTAGTCTTAAAAATAAACACAGAATTAAAAAAACCTCAGGAAGTGGAAACTAGCCAGGATCCCATCTAATAAAAATAGAGTTGAATTTTAAATTTGGGGGGGTTAAAAAATCATTTACATAAAAGTTTCCTTGAGTTTGAGATTATGTTTTAATATTGTCTGTAAAAGCAGTGTTGACCTACTATTATTGTATTGAAACCGCTTCACTTTGAAGAAACCGAGTATTGGAAACAGTAAGTAAGTAGCTCTTGATGTTCCAAGCCCTCTCCTCAACCCGCACCAGCAGACAGTTCACAGCAGATTCTTTCTCTAAGTGCAAGTGGAGCTTCTGCTCTGGGAACATTCACCTCTCCTACTTTCCTGCAATCACCCCATTGTATCATATGATATGCTAAAACAAATGTTTTCTTGGTTCTTCATGGTAACAGCACTTTCACTTCATTATTTTAAAAGAGAGAAAAACATATTTTAAATTCTGCTTTTCCAAATTTATTCTTATTCCACATGTGATTTTTTTTAAACCTATCTTCAAACGATTCAAATAGAGCTAAATTACAAAAATGGGAGGGGAAATATATTTTCTTGATTTTCTCAGCAAGATTTTTTGCATGAATTATAAGCCTGAATAAACGTTTCAGCTGTATATTTTTATGTGTTCTTCCATTGAGAAATTGTATAACATAAAAAAAAATACTCCTAATGAGAACTGTCAGTGCTTTTCTTGAGTTGGAACTAGACATTTTGGTCATAGTATAGATGCTTTTTTAATGTTACACATTTGCTCTAAAAGAGCTTTTACTTTTAATAGCAGGACTAATTTGGAAATATAGGACTTGACTGAAAAAATGCCTACAAAGACATCAATAGTGCTACTTTGTAAGTGACAATTCTGGATTTTTTTTGGAAAAATTGTTATAAAAGAAGTTTCATTGTGTTAATCTTATATAGTTAAAATCAAATAATGTCAAACACTTCAGGTGAATTAAATAAAAGGATTCCAAACTTATACACCGTAGTGTAAAATATTTACCATATAGAGGAAACAGTAAAACCTGGGAAGATAAATAGACTAAAACTGGGACTGTGAGAAGAAAACAGCCACTAGTCTGATTTGTAACAGATGCAAAAGTTTTACACCTGAAAATTACAACTATCAAGTTAAGAATTTAGCTCTACTATCCAACTGAACAGTTTTGGGAAAAAATGGAAAAAGCCGTAAGTTAAATGTGAGAAATAGAAACATGAAAGCACTATTTTAAATAACTATCAGACAATAATAAATTAATCAAGGACCTGTCTCTTCTCTTGTTTCAAAAGAAATAAATATTAGGAGCAGAAAGTCAGACTCTGAAAAATATTTTCCTCCTGTTATTAGTATATTTAAGGATTTTATAGCCCAGCCTCATCAAAGGGCAAAAGAAGTGCCCCTGATTGCATTGGTGTTATACTAGATTACAACAGGAAACAGTTAAAGTCTTGTCTCTTAGATTCAACAGCCATAGTCTCACAATTATTCACAAATGTTAAGCAGACCTGTAAGGAAATAAGTTGAGACCATTTGAAAATGGTGGATGATAGTAACAATAGTGAATGGAATATTAAGTTAGGCATAAGGGCATCACTTTGAGTGCATTATCATATTTAATTCTATCAGATCAACATCAAACATAGAAGTAGATATTATTGTGACTATTTTTCAGATAAGGAAACAAATATCAACAGCTCTTCAATTTTGGATAGACATGTTATATGATTAAGATGGCTTTCAAACTAACTTTGGACTTTGAAGAGCTTATTTTGTTCTGACTGTAGAAATTTAAATTTAGACCTAATCACAGTAAGATAATATAGACCTTTTTGATAATGAGGATGACACACTTCTGTCATAATCACATACAGCAAAATGTTTATCTCTTCTTTATATAAGATGCATTTGAGAAACCACCATCAAAAGCATATCCTAGGGCTTCCCTGGTGGCGCAGTGGTTGCGCGCCCGCCTGCCGATGCAGGGGAACCGGGTTCGCGCCCCGGTCTGGGAGGATCCCACGTGCCGCGGAGCGGCTGGGCCCGTGAGCCATGGCCACTGGGCCTGTGCGTCCGGAGCCTGTGCTCCGCAACGGGAGAGGCCACAACAGTGAGAGGCCCGAGTACCGGGGAAAAAAAAAAAAAAAGCATATCCTAGCTTTTCAATAATTACATAAGCTAACATTTAAGTGCTTGCCTGTTCCAGGCACTTTTCCAAGTGCTCTGCATATATTAACTCTTTTAATATATGACCACCTTATGAGGTAAGTATTTATTATCCTCATTATACTGATGGGGAAACAGAGAGATAAAGCGACATGGTCATATGGCTCATCGGTGGCAGAGCCAAGATTCAGATCTAGGCATTCTGGCTCCAAAATCTGCCTTCTTAACTATCATTTAAAGCCTCTTTTTCCATTGACATTAATTTAACCTAAATAGTAATATTTCCAGAGATCTCACTACTAAAAGGGATCTGTGGTTGACAATGTAGAACACACACATGCACATAATTATGAGAATAACACTTATTCAGTCCCTTCTCTGTGTGCCAGGCTCAATGCTATATACTACATAGGCTTAAATCAAAATTTCTAAGTCACAGAGTAATTTCCAAAACTCAGATGATTTTAAGAGCATCGTAATCGCAGGCTGTTACACAGCATGCTTTACATAAGCACAGTGCCTTGGTCAAAGTCAGCATCTGCTACACGTGGATTGGATGCCAGATCTCTCCAACATCAAAGATGGTTTCTTCATTATACTTTGCAAGAAGTGTAAGAAGTTTTCCTATTTAAATTATTTGATGAAATAAAATGTAAAAAAAATAGAATAACAAAATATTTGATAATCAACTATACTTCACTAAAAAATATATTTGAATACATAGTCAAGGCAACAGTGAAAATTATATCACATTACACTCTCTGAAAGCAAAATGGCTAACTCCCTGCACATCTGCAAAAAATTAAATATGTACATATATATATAAATATTTATATTGAAAAGAGAAGGAACATTGCTATTTCTCTAATAGACTATTTTCCTGCATTTTTCTTACATCTATACTCAAACTACTTACTATTTCCTAAATATCCTATATCCTTGAAATTTATTTGGAATGAGTATACATTCTTTGGAATATCCTGCCATCATGAAATCCTGTTTATACTTCAAGGACAGTTTACCTGTTGCCTCTTCAGACAGTACTACAGCAATTTCTCTACCATATTAAGCTGACACTATCACATGGCAATTATCATATTGTATCATGCTTTCTACATTTGTCTCTTACTAGGCAGATTGTTCCTTAACACATAAATCATGTTCCCTTGCTTATTTAAAAAATTATTTTATGTCAAACGTATTATCTTTGGTTTATCTTCTCCTAGAATTAAAAGTTCTGTATCATATCTTAATTATTGTAGGTTCAATTTTAAGTGTTCTAAGAATACTTAAATATAAATTTTAGAGAATTTTGTTCATTTGCTGATTTTTAAGTCTTTGATTTGTGCTTTTGTTCTTTTTTTAACTTACATATGTATTTATTAAAACCTCACAAAATATACATTTATTCATATGCATTAAAGTTGATCATTAACACAGTATAGACTTAACCTTGGTTCTTTTTTTTTTTAAACATGTTTATTGGAGTATAATTGCTTTACAATGTTGTATTAGTTTCTGCTGTATAACAAAGTGAATCAACTATATGTATACATATATCCCCATATCCCCTCCCTCTTGCGTCTCCCTCCCACCCTCCTTATCCCACCCCTCTAGGTGATCACAGAGCACCAAGATGATCTCCCGGTGTGATGCAGCTACTTCCCCTAGCTATCTGTTTTACATTTGGTAGTGCATATATGTCAATGCCACTCTCTCACTTAGTCCCAGCTTACCATTCCCACCCCCCTCAAGTCCTCAAGTCCATTCTCTACATCTGCATCTTTATTCCTGTCTGGCCCCTAGGTTTTTCAGAAGCATATTTTTTTTTAGATTCCATATATATGTGTTAGCATACAGTATTTGTTTTTCTCTTTCTGACTTACTTTGAATTATGGTTTTCTCAGGGTATATGCCCAGCAGTGGGATTGCTGGGTCTTACGGTAGTTCTCTTTTTAGTTTTTCAAGGAACCTCCATACTGTTATCCATAGCAGCTGTATCAATTTACATTCCCACCAACAGTGCAAGAGGGTTCCCTTTTCTCCAC
>NC_041220.1:124402055-124402537 GCF_002837175.3 Physeter macrocephalus
TGGAGAAATGTCTGTATATCTTTGGAGAAATGTCTATTCTGCCCATTTTTGGATTGGGTTGTTTCTTTTTTTGATATTGAGCTACATGAGCTGCTTGTATATTTTGGAGATTAATCCTTTGTCACTTGCTTCATTTGCAAATACTTTCTAACATTCTGAGGGTTGTCTTTTCGTCTTCTTTACGGTTTCCTTTGCTGTGCAAAAGCTTTTAAGTTTCATCGGGTCCCATTTGTTTATTTTTGTTTTCATTTCCATTTCTCTACAAGGTGGGTCAAAAAGAATCTTGCTGTGATTTATGTCATAGAGTGTTCTGCCTATGTTTTCCTGTAGAGTTTGATAGTGTCTGGCCTTACATTTAGGTCTTTAATCCATTTTGAGTTTATTTTTGTGTATTGTGTTAGAGAGTGCTCTAATTTCATTCTTTTACATGTAGCTGTCCCGTTTTCCCAGCACCACTTATTGAAGAGACTGTCTTTTCTCCA
>NC_041220.1:124403212-124405413 GCF_002837175.3 Physeter macrocephalus
ATAAGGTGACCATATGTGCATGGGTTTATCTCTGGGCTTTCTATCCTGTTCCATTGATCTATATTTCTATTTTTGTGGCAGTACCATACTGTCTTTATTATTGTAGCTTTGTAGTGTAGTCTGAAGTCAGGTAGCCTGATTCCTCCAGCTCCATTTTTCTTTCTCAAGATTGCTTTGGCTATTTGGGGTATTTTGTGTTTCCATACAAATTGTGAAATGTTCTTCTTCTAGTTCTGTGAAAAATGCCATTGGTAGTTTGATAGGGATTGCACTGAATCTGTATATTGCTTTGGAAAGTATAGTCATTTTCAAAATGTGGACTCTTCCAATCCAAGAACATGGTATATCTCTCCATCTATTTGTATCATCTTTAATTTCTTTCATCAGTGTCATAATTGTCTTCATACAGGTCTTTTGTCTCCTTAGGTAGGTTTATTCCTAGGTATTTTGTTCTTTTGGTTGCAGTGGTAAATGGGAGTGTTTCCTTAATTTCTCTTTCTGATTTTTCATCATTAGAGTATAGGAATGCAAGAGATTTCTGTGCATTAATTTTGTATCCTGCTACTTTACCAAATTCATTGATTAGCTCTAGGAGTTATCTGGTAGCATCTTTAGGATTCTCTATGTATAGTGTCATGGCATCTACAAACAGTGACAGCTTTACTTCTTTTTTTCTGATTTGGAATCCTTTTATTTCTTTTTCTTCTCTGATTGCTGTCACTGAAACTTCCAAAAGTATGTTGAATAATAGTGGTGAGAGTGGGCAACCTTGTCTCATTCCTGATCTTAGAAGAAATGGTTTCAGTTTTTCAGTATTGAGAATGATGTTGGCTGTGTGTTTGTCATATATGGCCTTTATTATGTTGAGGTAAGTTCACTCTGTGCCTACTTTTGGGACAGTTTTTATCATAAATGGGTGTTGAATTTTGTCAAAAGCTTTTTCTACATCTGTTGTGGCCTCTCCTGTTGCGGAGCACAGGCTCCGGACGCACAGGCTCAGTGGCCATGGCTCATGGGCCGAAGTTTTGCTTCTATGTTCACCAGTGATACTGGCCCGTAGTTTTCTTTTTTTGTGACATCTTTGTCTGGTTTTGGTATCAGGGTGATGGTGGCCTCGTAGAATGAGTTTGGGAGTGTTCCTCCCTCTGCTCTATTTTGGAAGAGTTTGAGAAGGATAGATGTCAGCTCTTCTCTAAATATTTGATAAAACTCACCTGGGAAGCCATCTGGTCCTGGGCTTTTGTTTGTTGGAAGATTTTTAATCACAGTTTCAATATCAGTGCTTGTGATTGGTCTGTTTGTATTTTCTATTTCTTCCTGGTTCAGTCTCGGAAGGTTGTGCTTTTCTAAGAATTTGTCCATTTCTTCCAGGTTGTCCATTTTATTGGCATAGAGTTGCTTGCAGTAATCTCTCATGATCCTTTGTATTTCTGCAGTGTCAGTTGTTACTTCTCCTTTTTCATTTCTAATTCTGTTGATTTGAGTCTTCTCCCTTTTTTTCTTGATGAGTCTGGCTAATGGTTTATCAACTTTGTTTGTCTTCTCAAAGGACCAGCTTTTGGTTTTATTGATCCTTGCTATTATTTTCTTCATTTCTTTTTCCTTTATTTCTGATCTGATCTTTATGATTCCTTTCCTTCTGCTCACTTTGGGGTTTTTTTCTTATTCTTCTTTCTCTAACTGCTTTAACTGTAAGGTTAGGTTGTTTATTTGAATTTTTTCTTGTTTTGTGAAGTAGGATTGTATTGATATAAACTTCCCTCTTAGAACTGCTTTCGCAGCATCCCATAGGTTTTGGGTCATCGTGTTTTCATTGTCATTTGTTTTTAGGTATTTTTTGATTTCCTCTTTGATTTCTTCAGTGATCTCTTGGTTTTTTAGTAGCGTATTGTTTAGCCTCCATGTGTTTGTATTTTTTACAGTTTTTTTCCTGTGATTGATATCTAGTCTCATAGCGTTGTGGTTGGAAAGGATACTTGATAGTATATCTGTTTTCTTAAATTTACCAAGGCTTGATTTGTGACCCAAGATATGGTCTGTCCTGGAGAATGTTCCATGAGCCCTTGAGAAGAAAGTGTATTCTGTTGTTTTTGGATGGAATGTCCTATGAATATCAGTTAAGTCCATGTTGTTTAATGTGTCATTTAAACTTGTGTTTCCTTATTTATTTTCATTTTGGATGATCTGTCCATTGGTGAAAG
>NC_041220.1:124405576-124427626 GCF_002837175.3 Physeter macrocephalus
TTGATCATTATGTAGTGTCCTTCTTTTTCTCTTGCAGTAGTCTTTATTTTAAAGTCTATTTTGTCTGATATGAGAATTGCTAGTCCAGTGTGCTTTTGTTCTTACCTTCAATAACTATTCCAGTTTTTGGTCTTTTCTTAATGCCAATTTTTATCTCTACATTTATTTACCTAGAAATATTTCTTTCTCTCATCCATCTGCCTTCTTATCTTATTCATCATTCAGCAATATTTATTAAGTAAAATTATGAAAACAGTCATAATAAGTCAGTGATCCTTGCCTTCATACAGCTTATATTTTTACTCTGTGATTTCTTGCATGGCTTTCTGCTCCAATATCTTCTGTTATCCTATTAAGAGTACTAAATAATTTTATAACATTTTCTCCTGGTTCTTATACTGAGATGTTTCCAAAGATATGAATTTGTTCTGATTGATCAGAGAAACACTCTATTACCTTTATGCAAGTGAATGTGTGTAGCTCCTAGTTAGATCACTGGTGTCTACCTTCTTTTCAACTGCCATGGCTCTTCTGCCCTGAACAAAATCTGCTCCTTGCTTGGCTGCCTGTCAACACAGTAAAGAGACCAGTATCTGATAACATCAAATCCCCAGTCTAAACTCCTACAAGGCCTCTTCCTAGATCTGTTCTTTGTTTTAAACACATAAATCATTACCATCAGCCTTCCCTCCGCCTCAGTTCTCATCACTACCTTTGACCTCCACACAAACTTCCTGTCCAGAAATCTTATTGCATGTAGGTCGAAAAACAGAATTGTGGAACAGTGGTGTAGAATAAAGGAAGAAACACTCTGACACTCTCCAGAACGCAGAACCCACACATTAAAGGGATTCTTTTCACTCTCCTGGTTGGTATAATCTTTGTATTTCTGAGCCAGTAGATACACATTGAAAGAATGACAGGATTTTTAAAATCTTTAAGTCAGTTTCTCATTGTTCTGGAAATATGGGCTCCTTGTGGGATACACATTACCCTGTGCAATCTGCTTCCAATAAATTTGTTGTTGAACATTTTTAGATTCTGGCAATGGGTTGATTACTGCTTCTCATGTTTATTATGAACATTTTCATCATTTTCTTTGTCTTCATAATCATTTTAATGAGAAGTTAGAGACAGCAACAGAGCCTGCTTGAGATATACCATTTAAAAACTAAAGTCTAACTTTTAAAAAATTTATTTTCTTTAAATATAGTTGATTTACAATGTTGTGTTCATTTCTGCTGTACATCAAAGTGGTACAGCTATATATATATAATATATATATATATATACACACACACACATTCTTTTTCATATTCTTTTCCATTATGGTTTATCACAGGATATCGAATATAGGTACCTGTGCTATACATTAAGACCTGTTGTTTATCCATCCTATATATAATAGTTTGCATCTGCTAATCCCAAACTCCTACTCCATTCCTTCCTCGCCACACCCCACTTGGCAACCACAAGTCTGTTCTCTACATCTGTGAGTCTGTTTCTGTTTCGTAGGTAAATTCATTTGTGTCGTACTTTAGATTCCACATATAAGTGGCATCATATGGCATTTGTCTTTCTCTTTCTGATTTACTTAATATGATAATCTCTAGTTCCATCCATGTTGCTGCAGATGGCATTATTTCATTCTTTTTTATGGCTGGGTTGTATTCCATTGTGTGTGTGTATGTATGTGTGTGTATATATATAATATATATATATATATATATATATCACATCTTCTTTATCCATTCATCTGTCAATGGACATTTAGGTTGTTTCCATGTCTTGGCTATACTAAACAGTGCTGCAGTGAACAGTGGGGAGCACGTATCCTTTCAAACCATGGTTTTCTCCAGATACATGCCCAGGAGTGGGATTGCTGCATCATATGGTGGCTCTGTTTTTAGTTTTTTAAGGAACTTCCATACTGGTCTCCATAGTGGCTGCACCAATTTACATTCCCACCAACAGTGTATGAGGGTTCCCTTTTCTCCACACCCTCTCCAGCATTTGTTATTTGTAGATTTTTAATGATGCCCATTCTGACCAGTGTGAAGTGGCACCTCATTGTAGTTTTGATTTGCATTTCTCTAATAATTAGCGATGTTGAGCATCTTGTTATGTGCCTGTTGGCCATCGGTATGTCTTCTTTGGAGAAATGTCTATTTAGGTCTTCTGCCCATTTTTCAATTGGGTTGTTTTTTGTTGTAGTTGTTGAGTTGTATGAGCTGTTTGTACATTTTGGAAATTAAGCTCCTGTCAGTCGCATCATTTGCAAATATTTTCTCCCAGTCTTTAGGTTGTCTGTTCATTTTTTTATAGTTTCCTTTGCTGTACAAAAGCTTCTAAGTTTGATTAGGTCATTTATTTATTTTTGTGAAGTCTAACTTTTATATTTAAAGCTGAAACATTTAAATTCTGATTTACATTATAATAATTAAGCTTGAAAACCAAATAAGGAAGTGGCTTAAATTATGCAACTAGAATGTTGCTGTGTATGACAGAGAACCTGTAGAGTAGAGAAGTTTAGGCGTCAGTAACTGTGAATGGTCTGAGAAGAGATTACCTTACTTGGAAGCTAAGCAATTAACCTACCACCATTACATGAATGTGGCAGAAAACATGAGAATCCCATGTCAGAAACAAAGGAAAGTATTATTCACAACAGTAGCGGTAGCTAGAGTATCATCACTTTTACACCAGTTTTCTGAGCCTCAGTTCCCACAAAACACTGCAACAAGAGTGCATGCATCAAGGGTACATGCAGTAGGTCACGGTACAGAAGAGGAACTCCAAGTTTAGGAAGCCCTAATATTTTACAACAGGCTAAAAGCAAGCCTGCCCAGCTTTTTCTCCTGAAGGAGATAATATGTTTAGTATACTAGATAGTAAGTGTGTTCTCTCTTTGCTCTGGAAGGAAACACTGTTACTTTCAAGACTGCATTATACCAACATCCTTGAAAAAATAATCCAGAATAAAAGGCTGTCATTGGCTGTGCTTAAAAGATGTGCAGAGATACCAGAGGCCCACAGAGAACTGTCTCAACAGTAGAGAAGAGGAAAAAACTAACATTTTAAGAGCAATTAGTATAGTCCAGGTGCAGCAAGAGGTGCTTTATACACATTATTTTATTAAATCTTAACATACTATGAAGTATGCAGAATCTCAGCTGCATTAAATCATCTGCCAAAGTCACCTGTATATAGTCAGAATTTGAACCTAGATTTATCTCACTCTGAATGTCTTCTACTTTAAGTTGAAATTTAATTTCAGAAAGCAGAATTTTTTAGAGAATAATACATTATCACATTTTCAGTGACCAAAGTGTAAAGAAAAAAAAAGATTACTCATTAAGAGTTTTTTTAAGTATTAGAAAATAAAGCTTGCAAAAATTTTGGTGATGTTTCTAGAGGCTTCCACTCCACAGAGAGGATGAAGCTGAGTAACTTAGGCAATATCACAGTTTGACTGCAAGGAGAAGCTGGAGGCTGCCTCTTCTGGAAGTTGCCATGAGCTCAGTACCTTGGACACCTCCTCAACGTATTGTTTGTAGCTTATGCTACTGTGTGCATTAACATTGTTCTAGGGAACAAATAAGTCTATTCCTTTCCATCCTTTAACCAATAAGCAGTATATTATCACCATCATCTAAAATTTTCATTTCTATATCCTAAATAATGCCTTTGAAATGTTTCGTAAATAACTCTAAAATTTAGGTACAGGTGACTGTCCTGAAATACAATTCACTTATTTAAAATAAGTATGTATTTTATTTTATTTTATTTTATTTATTTTTTATTTTTTTTAACATCTTTATTGGAGTATAACTGTTTTACAATAGTGTGTTAGTTTCTCCTTTACAACAAAGTGAATCAGTTATACATATACATATGTTCCCATATCTCTTCCCTCTTGCGTCTCCCTCCCTCCCACTGTCCCTATCCCACCCCTCTCATGGTCACAGAGCACCGAGCTGATCTCCCTGTGCTATGCGGCAGCTTCCCACTAGCTATCTAATTTACATTTGGTAGTGCATATATGTCCCTGCCACTCTCTCACTTCGTCACAGCCTACCCTTCCCCCTCCCCATGTCCTCAAGTCCATGCTCTAGTAGGTCTGTGTTTTATTCCTGTCCTACCACTAATCTCTTCATGACATTTTTTTTTCTTAGATTCCATATATATGGTTAGCATACGGTATTTGTTTTTCTCCTTCTGACTTACTTCACTCTGTATGACAGACTCCAGGTCTATCCACCTCATTACAAATAACTCAGTTTCATTTCTTTTTATGGCTGAGTAATATTCCATTGTATATATGTGCCACATCTTCTTTATCCATTCATCTGTTGATGGACACTTAGGTTGCTTCCATGCCGTGACTGTCTTTAAATAAAAACCATTATTTCTCCTACTGGTTCCTTGGCTGCTGCTTCTGTTGTACAGATCTTCCTCAACTTACCATGGGGTTACGTCCCAGTAAACCCATGGTAAGTTGAAAATATCATAAATTGAAAATGCATTTAATACACCTGACGTGTCAAACATCACTGCTTAGCTTCACCTACATTCAGTGCACTCAGAACACCTAGGTTAGCCTATAGTTGGGCAAAATCATCTAATGCAAGGACTATTTTTTAATAAAGTGCTGACCATCTCGTGTAATTTATTGACTACTGTACTGACAAGCAGAGTGCTTGTCTGGGTCCGTGGTGGTTGCATCTATCCGCTGTCTCCTGGTGTGGTCGCGTGGCTGGTGGGGAGCTGGGGCTTTGCCACCCAGCATCAGGAGGAAGTGTCTTTCCCCATACGGTGGGCCCGAGGAAAGCTCAAAATTCAAAAGTCGAAGTAGTTTCTACTGAATGCGTATTGCTTTCGCATTACTGTAAAGTTAAAAAATCCTAAGTTGATTTTCTTACTCGTGAAAAGTATATTCAGTCACTCGGTAATACTGATTTCCGTTCAAGAACGCTATAGTCGAGTTGGAGAGAAAAGATGAACACACAGGAGGAGAGGCAAAGAATTTCCCCCTGAAAACTGGTTGGTATAGCGTGCTCTAGGATCTCAGAGGGAAAAGAATCAACAGAGGGTAGTCCTGGAGGGCTTTACGGAGGAGGTGGGAATTGAGCTTGTTCTTAGCGGATGGTTAGTATTGGAGCAGCTGGAGAGAACAGAGAGAGAGGGAAGGCGTTGAAGATGTGGAACAAGACGGATAAAGCGTGGAGGTGAGCAGAGAGCTGCGTGCTTGTCCCAGCCAATCCTGATGAACTCAAGTGATTAGTTCAGAACCGCTCCCGTGGGGGTGTCATCTCCATCCTCAAGGACCCCAGGAGTGGAGGCAGAGGACAGGTGGCGAGGAACGAGCGCAGCCCTGGGCCACGGGGAAGGTTCACCCACTGCACCCGGATGCCGAGGGGGAGGGGCTCCGAGGAGGGAGGGATGCTCAGGCGGGGACAGCGCTGCACAGATGCAGGGAATGGGGGGCGGGGCTGGGGGGATTTCTGTGCATTAATTTTGTATCCTGCTACTTTACCAAATTCATTGATTAGCTCTAGTAGTTTTCTGGTAGCCTCCTTAGGATTCTCTATGTATAGTATCATGTCATCTGCAAACAGTGACAGCTTTACTTCTTCTTTTCCTACTTGGATTCCTTTTATTTCTTTTTCTTCTCTGATTGCTGTGGCTAGAACTTCCAAAACTATGTTGAATAAGAGTGGTGAGAGTGGGCAACCTTGTCTTGTTCCTGATCTTAGTGGAAATGGTTTCAGTTTTTCACCATTGAGAACAATGCTGGCTGTGGGTTTGTCATATATGGCCTTTATTATGTTGAGGAAAGTTCCCTCTATGCCTACTTTCTGCAGGGTTTTTAAGGGAAGCACTCCCTTCGCATCAACACTTCTTAACTCATATCACTTATTTTTCTCCACAGCATTTATAACCAACATATCACATATTTTACTTGATAGCTTGTCTGCCTCCTACAATTAAAACATAAAGCTACATGAAGGCAGATATTTCACCGTTTTTCTTCATGCCTACAATATCTTCCATACCTAGAACAGGCATATCACTGGACACTCAGTGAATACACTTTAAATTAGTGGATATGAATTAATAGTTTTAGTGCAGTTATTTAGATGCTATATAAATATTTCTTATTTAAGCTACAGTCACATTCCAAATGTTACCCTAATGTCTATGTCCCCAAGCAGGCTTTTGCTGGTTTAACAGCTCATGTTTCATATTTACAACATGTTTATATTTCTGCTTTGTGAATTTACCCTAATTATAAGTGTACTGAAGCAATAAGTATATCATTTTAAAAATCAGATAGGATTAAGGTGGAAACACAATAAATGAGGAGGTTGTTAAGTCTTTCAAAAATAATGGCATTGGTTTTCTTTGCTGTTATTGTTCTTTAATCTGTTTCAGATTCCTAAAAACAAAAATGTGGGAAAAAACTTTGTATTCCCCCTATTGTAAAAAAAAAAAAAAATATATATATATATATATATATATATATATACACACATAGAGTAGAAGTAGAAGCCCTCAGGCTGTTTTAATATGGATTATCTACACCCAGCTGCAATTCTTGCAACTCCTCTTGAGTCTGCCCTAGTTCTTTCAAGGTGTTGCTCTGCTGGTGAAAGAGGACACATCTCTTAGACCAGGCAGTTACATAGTAGACCAGGCAGTTACATAGTGGAAATAATCACCAACAGATGGTGATAATCTGTTACCAGTCTAATGGGGATCCCTGAAGATAGGCTGGGAAATGAAGTTTTCACTAAAGGACACTTGCTACTAAAGTACAAAGTGAGTAAACAGAATATCTGGTATAGCTAGAAGGGAAGGTGCTTCTGATTAGAGAAGAGGAATACACAGCCAGTTTAAGTTCCAGTGGCAGAAATCACTCTACATCAATTTCTGTATCTACTCTTGACTTTTAGCCTTGTTGACTATTCAGCCACTTACCCCGCTATTTCCTGAGCATTGGATGTACTTAGTGACAGCTGTTAGGTCAAAGGCACCTAACACATGTAGACACATACACCTTGGCCTGTCTGGGAGAATTCATGTTCTGCACTTTTGGCTTTTAGACAGGGAGCAAAGGTCAAGACTGCTGAGGATTTATGTCTTTGCTCATCCTTATGGTGGGATGTATAACCTGGATATTATTAAGATACAGGAGATTTTTAAAGAGGTTTTTTATTTATGTGGTTTCTTCAGACTTACTCAGCTACTGCCTGTTATGGACAATAGTAGATGTCACTTAATGAGAAACATAATGAGCTAAGAATGCTGGATATAAACATGCTACTCAAAGAGTGGTCCATGGACCAGCATCATCTGGGAACTCACTAAAAATGCAGAATTTCAGCCCCACTCCAGACTAATTGAATAGGAACCTGCATTTTATTCAAGATCTCCAGGTCACGCATAGGCACATTAAAATTTGAGAAATATTCCCTTGACTCTGTAAGATCTTTACATGGGCATTCTAAATTACAAAGAGGACCCTAAAAAATAAGATTTGTATAGTAGAATAAATTGAAATATGCCACCCTGATGGGATAATGTTGCTGTTCTCAAGAATTGATCCTTGGTAAATTTCTCCACTCTCATTACAAGAGTGATATCAATTCCAATGGCCCAAATCCATACATTCAATCAGCAGACCGTCTCATAAACTTCTTTACACCCACACATCTCCTGCCAAGCTCAACCTCAGTGTATTAAAAAATGAACTTATTCTTTTCCCCTCAGATTTTTCTCGACCTATGTCCTTACTCTATCTTGGTGAAGAGCTTTAGTACTAACAGCACCTGAACAAGAAAACTTAATGTGTATCATGGGTTCTTTCTTCTCCCTGTGTTCCATATCTGACAATTCACTATTTCTCATTCATTGGCACCTTCAGGATATCTCTTGAATCTCTCTCTACTCTCACTTCTACTGTTCTTTTAGTTCAGGCTTTCATTATTTCTCACCTGACCTATTCCTACAAAATTCAAGTAGTCAATTTGTCTACCATTTTGTGTCTCTCTAGAAAAATTTCTAAAACATAACTCTGATCATGTCATTTGATTAAGCCATTAAAAATAAAACCTTATGACTCCTCATTTCTTAAAAGAGTAAACCGTTTAAAAATCAGCCCCAAAGTACCTTTCTAAATTCACTTCTGGCCCCTGTGGTCCTTGAACTCTTCACTCAGTCTGTAGAACTGCTTCTCACTCCTTGCAGATGAGAACTCCTTTTGCAGTTGGGTGCCTTGGAAATGCTCTTTCCACCTACTCAAATGAATTTCCTCCTCTTTTCTGCATGACGCACTCTTATTAATACTTCAAGACTCAACTCAAATGCCTTAATGGATATAATTAACAAAATAGAATTCTCTATGCTAAATTACAGTCTTCTATAAATTGGTAGATAAATTACAATCTACTATAGATCATCACCTTTTACAATATGCATTGCAGCTTCTCTCATCAAGGGGTCGAGTCTGTGTCCTCACCACTTGACTTTGGCCTGGATTCATGACTCACTTTGTTCAGTAGAACACAGTGAAAGTGACAGTGTGCCAGCCTGAGCCCAGGCCTCAGGAGATTTTGCAGGCTTCTACCCCTGCTCAGAGACATGCTGCCGCCCTGTGAACAAGCCCAGGCTGACCTGCAGGAGTCTAGACAACTGTGTCACCTGAAGTCATTCAAAACAACCTAATGTCATCTCACACCTAACTGTGTGGCAGAGGCCAACCCAAATCAGCAGAACTGCCTGCCTAACCCATAGTAGAACCTCCCTTCTGACTCAGAGATTAATTATAAAAGAAAGAATGCCTACTGTTTTAACCCACTGTTTTCTTTTATTTGATTTTAAAATAGCAATGGCTGACTGATACAGATATAAAATTTTAAACCTTTAGCAAGATTAAGCACATTATGGCTACAGACCAAATCTGGACCACAGCCTGTTTTAGTACATAGTGCAGCCTTTGAACGAAAAATGGTTTTTACATTTTCAAAGGATTGTTAAAGAAAAAAGAAGACAGAGATTGTATGTGGCCTATAAAGCCTAAAATGAATACTCTCTAGACCTTTACAGACAACGTTTGCCAATCCCTGAACCATAGTGAAGGGTAATATGTTTTAATGGTAGAAGGGTTAAAAAACAGACCAACTGGCAGAATGGAGATCCCAGGAATGAATCCACACATACCTGGACTCATTATATGACAGAGTTGGTATTATAGACCTGTAAGGAAAAGATGGGTTTTTCAGTAAAAGTTGCCTGGATAATTGGTTATCTATATGAAAAGAAAAAGAAGAAAATGAGGACCACTTACAAATAATTTTAGGCAAAACTGTAAAGATTCAGAAGATAACATAACCTTGAATAGAGAAAGATTTCTTAAACAAGACACAAAAGCACCAACTCTAAAGAAAAAGATTGATAAAGTTATGACATTAAAATGTAAAACTTCAGGTTATTAAGATGTGCTACAAAGTGAATAAAAAGATTAATCCCAGAGAGGGAGAAGATATTTGTAATATGTGTAACTAACAAAGACTACTGTTAAGAATAAAGAATCCCTACAAAGCAGTAAGAAGAGACAGACACCATGGTGGAAAACTGAGGAAAAGATTGAGCAGGCACTTGACAAAGGACAAATCCAAGTGGCCAAGAAGTATATTAAAATGCACTCAACCTCATTAATAGGAGAAAGAAAATTAAAGTCACAATAAGATACTATTAGGAACCCATCATATTAGGAAACACAAGAAGATGAACAAATCAGTCTTAGATGAACTCAGTGGGATTGCACATTCTCTCCTGATGGAATAGAAAGTGGTCTAGGCACTTTGGAAAAATATTTGGGATAAATTTTTAAAAATTTTTATTAGAGTATAGGTGATTTTCAGTGTTGTGTTAGTTTCTGCTGTATAGAAAAGTGAATCACTTATACATATACATGTATCCACTCTTTTTTAGATTCTTTTCCCATTACAGAGTATTGAGTAGAGTTCCCAGTGCTATACAGTAGGTCCTTGTTAGTTATCTATTTTATGTATAGTAGTGTGTATATGTCAATCCCAATCTCCCAATTTACCCCTCCCCCTATCCCCTTTGGTAACCATAAGTTTGTTTTCTATGTGAGTCTCTTTCTGTTTTGTAAATAAGTTCATTTGTATCTTTTTTTTGTTTTTAGATTCCACATATAAGGGATATCATTTGATGTTTGCCTTTCTCTGTCCGGCTTACTTTACTTAGTATGATAATCTCTAGGTCCATCCATGTCGCTGCAAATGGCATTATTTCATTATTTTTTAATGGCTAATATTCCACTGCATATATGTACCACATCTTCTTTATCCATTCCTCTGTTGATGGACATTTAGGTTGCTTCCATGTCCTGACTATTGCAGACAGTGCTGCAATGAACATTGGGTTGCATGCAATCCTTTTGGGTTACGGTTTTCTCCAGATATATGCCCAGGAGTGGGAATGCTGGATCATATGGTAGTTCTATTTTTAGTTTTTTAAGGAACCTCCATATTTTCTCCACAGTGGTTGTAACAATTTACATTCCCACCAGCAGTGTAGGAAGGTTCCCTTTTCTCCACACCCTCTCCAGCATTTATTTGTTTGTAGATTTTTTTTTAAACCCCACATTTGTTTATTTATTTATTTTTGGCTGTGTTGGGTCTTCGTTTCTGTGCGAGGGCTTTCTCTAGTTGTGGCAAGCGGGGGCCACTCTTCATCGCGGTGCGCGGGCCTCTCACTGTCGCGGCCCCTCTTGTTGCGGAGCACAGGCTCCAGACACGCAGGCTCAGTAGCTGTGGCTCACGGGCCCAGTTGCTCCGCGGCATGTGGGATCTTCCCAGACCAGGGCTCGAACCTGTGTCCCCTGCATTAGCAGGCAGATTCTCAAACACTGAGCCACCAGGGAAGCCCTGTTTGTAGATTTTTTGATGTTGGCCATTCTGACCAGTGTGAGGTGATACCACATTGTAGGTTTTATTTTTCTTTTTTAAATTGTTCTTTCCTCATCTCACATTATTTTTTAAAATGAATTAATTTATTTATTTATTTTGGGCTGTGTTGGGTCTCCGTTTCTGTGCGAGGGCTTTCTCTAGTTGTGGCAAGCGGGGGCCACTCTTCATCGCCGTGCGCGGGCCTCTCACTATCACGGCCTCTCTTGTTGCGGAGCACAGGCTCCAGACACGCAGGCTCAGTAGCTGTGGCTCACGGGCCCAGTTGCTCCGCGGCATGTGGGATCTTCCCAGACCAGGGCTCGAACCCGTGTCCCCTGCATTGGCAGGCAGATTCTCAACCACTGAACCACCAGGGAAGCCCAGATAATTGGTATTTTAAAAGAAACTGACACACAAATACTTTCCTTTCCTGCCCACTAGGGAAATAAAGGAGAATCACTATTTTCCTCCTCTCCATTTTCCAAATTGTTTTCTGATGTGGTTATGTTACTTCTGTTTTTACAGCTCTGATTGAGGCCAAAATGATATACCAGAAATGGCACAAAATGTACAATTTGATAAGTTTCATGTGGGGTTTTCCCAGACCAGGGCTTGAACCTGTGTCCCCTGCATTAGCAGGCAGATTCTCAGCCACTGCGCCACCAGGAAAGCCCGCACATTGTAGTTCTGATTTGCATGTCTCTAATAATTAGTGATGTTGAGTATCTTTTCATGTGCTTTTTGGCCATCTGTATGTCTTTTTTAGAGAGATGTCTATTTAGATCTTCTGCCTGTTTTTTGATTGCGTTGTTTGTTTTTTTGACATAGAGCTGCATGAGCTGTTTGTATATTTTGGAGGTTAATCCCTTGTCAGTTGCTTCATTTGCAAATATTTTCTCCCATTTTGTGGGTTGTCTTTTTGTTTTGTTTATGGTTTCCTTTGCTGTGCAGAAGCTTTTAAGTTTAATTAGGTCCCATTTGTTTATTTTTGTTTTAATTTTTTTTACTGTAGGAGGTAGATCAACAACGATATTGCTGCGATTAACGTCAGAGAGTGTTCTGCCTATGTTTTCCTCTAGGAGTTTTATAGTATCTGGCCTTACATTTACATCTTTGATCCAGTTTGAGTTAAATTTTGTGTATGGTGTTAGAGAGTGTTGTAATTTCATTTGTTTACATGTGGCTGTCCAGTTTTCCCAGCAACACTTATTGAAGAAACTGTCTTTTCTCAAATGTATATTCTTGCCTCCTTTGTCATAGATTAGTTGACCATATGTGTGTGAATTTATTTCTGGGCTTTCTGTCCTGTTTCATTGATCTATATTTCTGTTTGTGTGCCAGTACCATATTGTTTTGATTACTGTAGGCTTGTAGTATAGTCTGAAGTTATGGAGTCTGATTCCTCCAATTCCATTTTTCTTTTCTCAGGATTGCTTTGGCTATCCAAGGTCTTTTGTGTTTCCATGTAAATTTTAGAATTTTTTGTTCTAGTTCTGTGAAAAATGCCATTGGTAATTTGATAGCAATTGCATTGAATCTGTAGATTGCTTTGGGTAGTATAGTCATTTTGACAATATTGATTCTCCCAATCCAAGAACATGGTATATCCTTCCTGTTTGGGATAATTTTATAATATTGAAGATACTTTTATCCTCTGATTGAGCAATTCAAGTCCTTATTATACACCCTAGATGAGGATCTAGTGTGACCTCCAGGACCACAGCATCAACATGACCTGGGAACTTGTTAGAAATGCAAATTGTCAGGCCCTACCCCAGATCAACTGAATCAGAACTCTTGGGGAAGGGACCCATCAATTTGTATTAAATTAGCTAAGTGGTTCTGATGCTAAAATCTGAAAACCACTGCTCTAGACAAACACATTTGTTTCCCCAGGTACATGCTCAAAGATGCTCACAGTTCATACATTAGTTTTCAGGAGTCCAGGCTAGGAGCAACCCAAATTTCATCACTAGTCAGATGGGTAATAAATTGTGTCATAATCACATAGTGGAACTTACTTACTATAAATAAACTTCAGCTTCTTGCAATAATATGGCTCTATCTCACAAACATAATGTTCAGAACAGAGAAGATGCAAAAGAAAACTCACAGTATGATTTTACTAATATAGTGCTCAAAAATGGACAATAAGCATGATGGGGATGTATGTATGTATAGGATGGTTTTTAAAAAGTAATGGATATTTACAATAGCCAAGACATCAAGCAACCTAAATGTCCATCAATAGAGAAATGGATAAAGAAGATGTGGTACATATATGGAATGGAATATTACTCAGCCATAAAAAGAATGACATAATGCCATTTGCAGCAACATGGATGGACCTAGAGATTATCATACTAAGTGAAATAAGCCAGACAGAGAAAGGCAAACATCAAATGATATCACTTAAACGTGGAATCTAAAAAGAAAAGAATACAAATTACACAAATGAACTTATTTACAAAACAGAAAGAGACTCACATAGAAAACACACGGTTACCAAAGGGAAAAGGGGGAGGGAGAAATAAATTAGGAGGTTGGGATTAACATATACACACTGCTATATATAAAATAGATAAACAACAAGGACATACTGTATAGCAGAGGGAACTATAGTCAATATTGTATAATAACCTATAATAGAAAATAATCTGAAAAAAGAAAAAAAATGTGTGTATGTGTATATCACAATCACTGTGCTGTACACCTGAAACTAACACATTGTAAATCAGCTATACGTCAATGAAATTATAAAAAGCAAAGGAATTATCATCACTAAAGTCTAGGTGTGTTTATCTGTGGGGATATATCAATTAGATAATGGCAGTGGCAATGTTCTCTTTCTTGTCCTTATTAGTAATTATATGGGTGTTCACTTCACAGTTATTTCCAAAATGTAAACATATTTTTCATGTACCCTTAAAGATACACGATATATCACATTGTTAGGAAAAATACATTCCTATTTATAAACAGGAATCTGAGTATGCTACAAATTTCATTCAAGAGATAATGCATGTAAAGTTCTCACATTTAAAGCTCTTTAAATGTTACCTGTTATTGTCATTAAAATATTATATTATAAGCATTAATTGAATAATGTGAAATTTTATTCAATTGATGTAAATTCTGAAGTATTTTCCCTCTGCCCAGAAACATTTAAAAATTATCCTTTATATTAAAAAGAAATCACCTAAGAACTCATAGTGAAATAGGAGTGAAGGTGTCTACTTTTAAAAGTTGAGTTTTTGCGTAATATCTTGTTAGTTGTTCCTTTTTTTTTTTTAACTGATTCTGAAAGCTGTTAAGGACAACCCACAATACAGTTGCATGTCTCTAGGAGAGAAATGAGTCCAGTTTTTCAGCTCAGCTCTGATACTCATCAGTAGTTGATAATGAATTCACAGATGGGGTCCCATTGTAATGACTAGAGGGTAAAAGAGAGTGAAGTTTTTGTTTGTTTGTTTGTTTTTTGTGGTATGCGGGCCTCCCTCTATTGTGGCCTCTCCCCTTTGCGGAGCACAGGCTCCGGACGCGCAGGCCCAGCGGCCATGGCTCACGGGCCCAGCCGCTCCGCGGCATGTGGGATCCTCCCAGACCGGGGAGCGAACCCGGCTCCCCTGCATCGGCAGGCGGACGCGCAACCACTGCGCCACCAGGGAAGCCCGAGAGTGAAGTTTTGACACTGGATTGTAAACTTTGCCAAGGAAGGCCTGGTAATAAAAGAATAATGCCAGCCTCTGAAAACCTTCATCATCTCACTCTACCAGTAAGTGGTCCATCCCCTTAACGGAGCAGGTTCACTAGAAGCTTTCAGTGAAGTCGTGCAAACTTTGATAGCTTTTTCTAACCACTCTGCCATTTCCTTCAGCAACAAAATGACTCTGAAGACTGGTGAGTCATATACTGACCCAAAGCTAACAAACAGAGGTTGTGTGTGAGTGGAGCCAGAAGGGTCTGGCGACAGGGCCAGATATCAGAGAGGCCAAATCCCAGGCTACCAGGTTTCTACGTTCAGCCAACTTGAGTATTACCTACAGGCAGCATGTGAATAATTAGGTAATTATGCTCCTCTCTCCAGTCTCTGAAAACAGTAGAAGTACAGTGCTAACCTCCACTACAGAAAAAATTACATAACCTTTGGTATTTAAAAATAACCTAAAACCAAAAAGCAGAAAATGACATAACGTGCTCCCTTCCATTCTTAATCACGACTTTAATACTGTAAAAAAAAAAAAAAAAAAAAAAAAAGTGCTCTGCATTCTCTGTTTTCTATAGCAAAAGCACTAGAGTTCTGGGTTGATGCCCAGCCCAAAATAGATACTAGATATATAAATTAAAATAGATGGCAAGATGGAAGGAGCAATTGTTAATTCATTTTTTAAAAGATAGTACATAGCTGTTAGGGGTTGAATGTTTGCGTTCTCCCAAAAGTTGGGAGAAGCCTTAGACCTCAGTGTGGTTGCATTTGGAGGTGTGGCCTTTGAGAGGTAATTAGGTTTAGATGAGGTCATGAGGGTGGGGACTCCATGATGGCATTAGTGTCCTTAGAATAAGAAGAGACCAGGGCTCTCACTCTCTGTCCACCATGTGAGGACACAGCATAAAGGCAGCCATTCGCAGGAGGGCTCTCACCAGAACCTGACTCTGTTGGCATCCTGATCACAGACTTCCAGCATCCAGAACTGTGAGAAGTTAATGTTTATTTTTTAATCCACCCAGTCTATGGTACTGTATTACGGCAGCCCAAGCTGACTAAAACAATAGTATAAATGCACAATATATGCATTTGTGTGTATGTAATTAATCGGTTGTTTATTCTCTAAATAAATACATTTCCATAAATGGAAAGCCAACTTGCTATTATTGGGTAGCCACTAAAAATCTTCAGTATATTATTTCTTGAAAATACATTTTCCTCTCGTTCTCTAACAAGAAGCATTATACTTAGCCAAGAGAAAGACTGTGTCCGAAATAGTCAGCTATTTTCTATCCACATATTTACCACTCTTATTGGTGATCTCTCCGTACCTACATTTCTGGTAATTAAGACACCTTTGGTTGGTGTTCCTTCAGTGAGGATTCTAAAACTCTGAATCCCCCCTCCTCTCTCTTTTCATCACTGGTAAGAGTGAATTTGTTTAAAATTTATTTGAAATACTGAAAATGTATAATATGTTATTGTGGCTTAGGGAGTGATGGCAAAGTTAAATATTTTTGTACTTAAAAAATGTTCAGACAACACTTGATTCCTTGCTGACAAATAATGTATTTTTTACTTATTTTCTGACTTGGATTTTCTATATTACTCTTGTACCTATGCCCAGTGTGGATTTTAAACACACACGAAGACATGGTGAACAATATTACATAAAACAAATGAGAGTTGATTATCCTTATTAACACTAGGGGGCACATAATATTGCATTTTGAAAGATTAAATCACAGGAGTAATAATGACAGCCTTAGCATATACTTTACAAGTACCTCCCAGTACATCATACGATGTAATCCTAACACCATTCATGTCAGTGTGTATTAGTGTTATCTCCGTGTTCTTTTCCCCCAAGGCTGGGAGAAGCTAATCTCTGCAACAAATGCTATTATCTATTATATAATATTTTTGATATATTAATGCTGTTGATATCAATAACATTAATATTTGCTAACAAGAGAATGTTTTTGCAAAGCTATTTGGAGATTTTTAGAAGTGGCCTGAGGGATCTAAAAGAAGAAACCATCAAGAGCAGATTATTGGTTTTTTTGTTTTGCTTCCCAAAGTTCAAAAGGAAGCATGATAAAGTATCTTCTAAATCTAATATTAAGAGAAACAAGTTTTAGAGTGTATGTGCTTCAAAAGGGGAGAGAAAATTTTAACATTAACACTGCTCTACCCCTGACCGTTCTTAATTTTTAAAAATCCCAACAGTGCAGTGATGTTAATAAGCAACGTAACTTCTGAGATTAATGTGACTTTTGTCTGAGTGAAACATAATAGAGAAAGGGAAGCAAATACGTTATGTGTTCCTGTGATAGTCAGACTGAGGCCATAAATCTAGCTGATATAATTGTTCTTGCATACAAGTAGTGACCATAAAATATTCATTGCAAAGTCTTTAGGTACACTTATAATTTTTACAATATTCAGTATTTAAGGCTGTAAATAATCAATATTATAACATTCAAAGGCAAAATAAATGGGTATTATTTTTACACAGATATTAGGTAATGTAGTATTTTATTTCCCTATTGTTTTTAATCTCTTATTGGGTTGGGAAAGAGTTGATTGGAAAAAAAATGCTTTGATTTAATGTCCTGAGTTTATTTTCCACGTAATAACAACTATTGCTATGTGAAAAAAAGCAAACAAACAAAAACCCTCCAAACTTAGTGGCTTATGGGTTCTGTGGGACAGCAATTTAGGTAGGACACATTGAGGCTGGCTTGTCTCTGTTCCGTGGTATCTGGGGTTCAGCTGGGGAGACGTGATGGTTGGGTGTGACTTGGCTGGATTCATTTGGAAGTGTCTTCACTCCTGTGTCACGTGGTTAATGCTGTCAGCTGGGACTCCTTTCCATGCATCGCTGGCAGCCCCAAGCTCAAACACCCACACGTGACCTCTCCACGTGGTCTCTCTTTGTGGGATGGTTTGGGCTTCTTTACGGTGTGGCAGTAGAGTTCCAAGAGTGAGCGTCCACAGAGAACCAAGCAGAAGCTGTGTCATCTTTTATGAACTAGGCTTAAGTCACGTAATGTTCAAAGCACATCGCTGGTACTAACTCACTGAATCCTAAGAACACACAGTGGCAGTCGGATGTTGCCTGGGGATGCAGTTTTCCAAAAGTTTAAATGGGCAGAACATGCAAGATGGCTTCCTCACCTGGCTGGCCAGCTGGTACTGGCAGTCAGCTCCAAGCTCAGCTAGGCTGTTGTCTGCCGCACCCGTGGGTGACTTTTCAAGCTTAATGGTCTTACCTCTTACATAAGAATGTCAAGAAAACCTTGTGGAATCTGCATGACCTTTTCCAATTGAATAATGGCCCCAGAAAGATGCTCACATCCTAATCCCCATAACCTGTGACTACATTACTTTAACATGGAAAAAGAAAATTTACAGATGTGGTTAGTTAAGAATTTTGATATGGGGAGATTACCCTGGATTATCTAGGTAGGTGCTAAATGTAATCACGAAGGTTTTTATCAGGGAGGCAAGAGATCAGAGGTGGATAAAGGGGATGAGATGATGGAGGCAGAGGTTGGAGTGATGTGCTTTGAACACAGAAGGAGGGACCACGAGCCAAGGAGTATAGATGACTCTAGAAGCTAGAAAAGGCAGGGAAACAGATTCTACCATAGAAAACAGATTCTACCCTAGAACTTTCGGAGAAAATACTGACCTCAACCCAGTTAATTTGATTTTAGATTTCTGACCTTGTGAACTGTAAGATAATAAATTTAGGTTGTCTTAAGCTCTCAAGTTTCTTGTGATTTGTTCCAGCAGCAATAGAAAACGAATACATCAGTACAGCTTCAGAAGTCACACAGTGTCATTTTTGCTACATGCTGCATTCTGTTGGTTGTAAGTGAATCAGAAGCCTCCAGATTCAAGGGGAACAAACATAGATCCCACCTATAGATGGAAGCAATGCCTAAGAATTTGCAACTATGTTTCACACTGGCATTATTAAAAATAATAACATTCACTATGAATAACATGGACCTTAGACTGTCAAACTGATTATCACCATACCAGTATGATTAGATATGAGTAATTAGAAATATTAAGAACAAAATATTAGTAACACCATGAGTAACACGGACTTTAGTCTATCAACTGATTATTCTTGGATTTAGTTTAAACACCATTTTTCTTACAGCAGCTCTATTTTCTGGATTAGTGGTTTTCAAGTGTTTTGGAACCAGAATACCTGTAAGTCTGGATGATCTTTACAGAAAATAAAACAGCAAGCTACGTAACATTCTCTCAACCTCAGTTTTCTCAACTATAAAACATGTGTAATAATTAATAACTCAAAGTGTTGCTGTGCAAAATAAAGACAACATTCCTAGAAGAGGGCTAGTACACAGGTGATCAGACTGACATTTCCAGAGTAGAAATTGGAGCTGCCAGAGTTGCGCAGGAAGGAAAGTCAAGGTCTCCCTCTTAGCTGAGAAAGACATGGTTGGGAGATGTCATGAAATGTATGCCGTTAAGAGGGTGGAGCATAGGCAGTCAAAGAAAGGAGTCCAGGTCTGAGGTTCCCATAGAGTTGGCGGTACTGTAGCTTCTAGAACACTATTCCTTCCATCAGCATCAGGTAGCATAAAAGTGAGCCTAAATGAAACACTCTAGTACCTGGTCCTTTGCTTCACCTCTGCTGTGTCCTCTTAGTTTCAGGTCCTTCTAAGATCCACTGTCCTTTTCCTCTTACCTTTCATCTCAGGCTTCCACTCTCATGGTCACACCCTGGACCATGAGTCCAAACCACTTCCATTAAAAATCTTTCAGTCCAATTTCTTATTTTCTCATCACAACCTGTATCGTGTTTGCTTGCTCAGATTTCCCTATTATGACCATTCTTTAAGTCAGTTTTCTTCACTGTGCATCAACTGCCTCACTTCTTCACTTCCATTCTTGTCCAGAGCAGAGTCTGTGGCCATTTGCTATAATCAATCTATTGCAAACACCTGCAACTCGCTTGCCCATCTCTCCCTCCACAGGGCTAGCTTACCAACATCCCAACTCTGAAAACAGTCAACCACCAACCTTCTCAATAGTTAAATATAGCTGGAGGAAAGGACACAGTAGGGTAGACTGGTTTCATTCTAAATTCATTCACCTCAAATTCATTCTTTTTTTTTTTTTTTGGTGTTACGCGGGCCTCTCACTGTTGCGGCCTCTCCCGTTGCGGAGCACAGGCTCCGGACGCGCAGGCTCAGCGGCCGTGGCTCACGGGCCCAGCCGCTCCGCGGCACGTGGGATCCTCCCGGACCGGGGCACGAACCCGTGTCCCCCGCATCGGCAGGCGGACCCTCAACCACTGCGCCACCAGGGAAGCCCCTCAAATTCATTCTTAATACTATGTGGAAAGCCTGCAATATTTCCTGTCGTATGAGATGGCTAATTAAAACCTTTCCTTGTATTCTCTCATTTTCATGAAACCTCCATCTATCCTCCTCTGACCTTCAGTCTCAGTTTATGATCTGAGAAAATAAAAATCCTCAGACCCTTTTCTTCCCGTCACCAAAACTACAACCTACTTAAGTATATGCACCTATATTTGTTCCTCTTATTAAAACTGAGAACAGGTCCTTAGTCTATTATAAGTCTCGTCTCCTACATTCCTACATACGTCACCTTTCTGATCATCTGTATATTTCTTCATCTTTAATCTCTCCCTCTCTACTACGTCATCCCCATCAGTATACATTGTCTGGTATTTGAGAATAACATGGAGGTTAGAGCGTGGGCTCAGGAGTCAGACTGCTCGGCTTCAGACCTGGATTCACCGTTAACTATCTGGCTAAACTCCCTCACTTATAGGTAGGGTTCATAATAACAGTGCACCTTAAAGTGTTGTTCTGAGGATTAAATGTTATTACATGTCAAGCACATAGTAGGAAAGCTATGGCTATTAGTTATTATTAAAGTAGTATTCCCATTCCTAAAAATGTGCCTCACTGGACGCACCAATCATCACAGCTATAGTCCTTTCCCTCTGCCAGTTTTCACAGCCAGACTTCCCCGAAGAGCCTTCAACCAACATGCTTCCCCCAGGCTCGCCACTTACACAATCCAACTCACCCCAATCTCATTTCTGTCTCCTATCACGTCGATGAAATTTCTCTTTCAAGAAATTTCAAAAACCTCTTTACTACAGAAGCCAGGTTGCATTATTCTGTACTCATCACACTTAATTTAACATGTCAGCATCATGACAGTGTTGCAAAGGTCCCTTGTTTCACATGGCATTCCTCACTGGGCTTGCACGACAGCATACCCTTCCGGTTTTCTTTCTCCCTCTCTGGCTGCTTCATCTTAGACTTTTTAAAACCTTCTACCTCACCTAACTTCTAACTTTCACATGATGAAATTCCTCTTCCCTCTATATAAATTTTGGAAGGAGATTGTCTCTGAATACCATGCCAGTGACTTCCAATTTTACTCCTGTAGCCCAAACATTTCTTCTAAACTCTAGATCCACATATCAGACCACGTGACAATCCAAATGTAACTACTCGACAGTCCACAAAGTAACATGTGACAAATCTAAACTTTGATTTCTCCTTCATTCCATATCTGTTCTTCTCCCAGTCTTTGTCATTTTAATACTGTCATTTAATACAATCTCACAGCTGCCCAAACCAGAGTTCTTGGTATCGTGCTTGATTCTCTCTCTCTCTCTCTCTCAGTCAAGAGTCAGAGCCATAGGTAAGTATTTGTGCATGTGTGATTTATTGAAGGAGTGCTCTCAAGAGAAATGGAATGAGAGAAGCAGGACAAGGTAGAGCGACAGTCTAAACAAGGATATGTTCTCAGGTGGAATCTACCAGCATTCTGATCCCATGGGGATCTCTGGAGCATAACTTGCACTCCATTATTGCTTCCTCTTTTAGGCAAGGGAGTTGACTTACTTCCATGTAAATTAGTCATTGGTTTTAAGGCTTCCCCACAGAGGACAGGGGGAGTGTAAACCTCCCAGGCAAAGCAGCCTTTTTTTTTTTTTAACATCTTTATTGAAGTATAATTGCTTTACAATGTTGTGTTAGTTTCTCCTGCACAACAAAGTGAATCACCTATACGTATACATACATCCCCATATCCCCTCCCTCTTGCATCTCCTTCCCACCCTCCCTATCCCACCCCTCTAGGTGGTCACAAAGCACCGAGCTGATCTCCCTGTAACTATGCAGCTGCTTCCCACTAGCTATCTATTTTACATTTGGTAGTGTATATATGTCCATGCCACTCTCACTTCGTCCCAGTTTGCCCTTCCCCCTCCCCATGTTCTCAAGTCCATTCTCTACATCTGCGTCTTTATTGCTGTCCTGCCCCTAGGTTCTT
>NC_041220.1:124427898-124437906 GCF_002837175.3 Physeter macrocephalus
TAATACTCCATTGTATATATGTGCCACATCTTCTTTATCCATTCATCTGTCGATGGACACTTAGGTTAAAGCAGCAACCTTTTGGCAGAGGTCAGTTCTCTGGCAAAGGAGGGAACCGTGAGCTTTTACCTGCCAACACTAAAAGCAGGTGGAAGTGCCTTCCTTGGCCCAATAAAGGAAGACTGGTCTGGATCACATCCACATGCCTCTCCCCCAGGCTTCCCTATCTGCAATATTCCAATCTTGGTGTGTCCAGACCATTGACCAACCAGCTAAGCCAGTTGGAACTACCTCTGAGTTGGTGTGTACGTCTGTATCCGACCATTTCTCTCAGCTGAGCAGCTGCACTGTCCGAAGCACTGCCTTTGGGAAACTTCCCTTCACCCCAGTCTTTCCTTGAGTAAGTCTGTATAGCAACAGCATTCTATTTTTCATTTACTTCCGTATATTATATATTACAGTAACTGGTCAACCAAACTCAGGCTTTTCCCTCCCCCTTTAGCTGATCATAGGGACGCCACCCTAGCTGTACAAATGAGCTGAGGCAGAGTTGCCGGAGCAGCAGTGGTGGGTGAAATGGTCTACAGCACCCTCTGTGCTACTTATTTGCACCTTCTGCACCGGATCCAGCACAGTTCAGGGTTTTCCACTTCTGTTTTAAAACGGATTGCTGCTGCGCTCACCTGACTTTAAGAAATGTCCTCATTCCTTAAATTACATGAATATTAATAATACACACTATTACTTCTACATATGCACAGTGAAGAATAATCTCTTGTTGTGCTAAAAAAAATCCTAACTGGAGGGCTTCCCTGGTGGCGCAGTGGTTGGGAGTCCGCCTGCCTATGCAGGGGACGCGGGTTCGTGCCCCGGTCCGGGAGGCTCCCACATGCCGCGGAGCGGCTGGGCCCGTGAGCCATGGCCGCTGAGCCTGCGCGTCCGGAGCCTGTGCTCCGCTACGGGGGAGGCCACAACAGTGAGAGGCTCGCGTACTGCAAAAAAAAAAAAAAAAAAAAAGCTATGCAAAAACATGAAATTTTATCGCGTCCCGCGAAAAAAAAAAAAAAAAAAAAATCCTAACTGGAAATTTTGATACTATTTTATATCTTGAAAATTCAGCTGTTGATTCTTCACAAAGATTTAAAGAGATTACGTAAGCTTACGGTTTCTGGTCTGGCATGGAAAGAGTTTAGGAGTTGCCATTCCATCCTAACAACAAATAAAAAGCTGAACAAACTGAAAGAACAACAACTCTTCTTAGATCCATCAGAGAAGTGAGGTCATAGGGAAAAACCACTGCTCCCCAAATTGGAGAGACACACAAGTAGATAAAAAGAATCACTATTTGCCAGAGCAGAAACCCACCAGCAGAAACCTCCATGGGTACCGGTGCCAGGGTAGGGAAACCTGAACTGTAATTAATGAATTGCTACAGGCTCAATGTGGCCAGTCTGAGAGTTTGCACCTCCAGGAGGGCCCCGCATTTTTGTGAGTTTCCCTCCCGCGGCTCTACGGGGTCTTCACAGTGAATGTCAGAGAAAAGTCCCTTTTTGCTTCCAGCACATGACAGGGCAGATTTAACCCACATTCCTTAGCCAGGCAGGTTGAAAGAAAACAGCAAATATTATCTGGATGGTTTTTCTTCCATTCGTTGTTAATGCCTGATGTTACTTCTGGATCACATAGTATCAGCTCCAATTAGTTCAGCTTCCTTGTATTTACCAGAGTCAGTTTTTGTTGTCGCTGCTGTTGTTTTACTTATAAAACAACATAAAAAAAAATATAAAACTGTATGAGATCCCCAAACATGATCATTTAGGCTTCATTTTATCTTGGTTTTTGCTCTTGGAGTTTTAGAAGATCAAATTGGAGTAAACGTCTGTCTACAGAAAGCCAGGCCATCATTTTCCAGAAACCATACAATGTGCCTGGAATTCAGTTTGAGAAGAAAAATGATGTTTTGTGACTTTCAGCAGTAGAACAGAAGAGTATATCTGTTTCTCATTCATTGATTGTCCATTCACAGTTAAATATATTAACACGTTACACTTGGCACTCGAGATTGCTATAATAGCAAGATGTTACACGTTTTCTCACATAACTCATTAAACCATTTAGGCATCATTAATTGCACTACTCCATCAACTTAAATCACATCAAGGAGTTGTCAGCTGGAACTTTATGTCCCAGAGTTTACATCAGTTTCTAAAGTAGCCCCAGTATGGGTGTCAGAAAATAAACTACAAGTGAGAAGAAAGAGAACAGAGAATAGCTTGTTCCCAATTTTAAAACACTTAATTAAAAAGAAAATCGAACTTGTTAAATTAAAATGCTTTCTTTTGCAGGACTTCTGCATGTTAACCGTTTTTGTTTGTAGTTAGTCTGATAACTGAAGTCACTAATACATATTAAGTGCTCATTATATGCCAGCCACTAGCACTTTACATGTAGTATTATTTATTCCTCAAAGAAATTCCTTAGAAATTTTGCACTTCCTAAGTGACCTTCCTTAAGGTCACATAGCTGAGTGGCAAAGCCTGGATTACATCCTGGACTAATTCACTCCATAGTCTGAGCTGTAAAGCACTAGGCTGTGTTGCCATTGCCTCTGGATATAATTTCAAAAACATTTAAAACAACCTTTTGCTATTACATGAGAACTTACTTGAGTAGAAGAGTCTTAGTTATATTCATTTTGGCTTGAGATCCTTAAGAAGAAAATAGGTAAAAATTGGCAGGTCATGGGCTGTATCCAACCTATGGATGTATTTTGCTTGACCCAAGAAGTGCTGTAAAATCTTTAAATTGGTAATGTTTTAAAACAAGAGGAATATGAAATCTGGACTTCTGTCTTCCCTTGAAAAATCAGAAGATTAAGCCTTAAGTCTGGTAAATTATTTTTTAGAAGAACATATTGGTGTTTATAACTACGTCCTGGGAAGAGAAGGGAAAAGATGTAGAATATTTAATAATCTGTTTACTCTTTTGAGGTTAAAGGATGCTTGTGATTCTGTCACTCTGAGTTCTTTTTTTCCCCAAACATACAGAGCCAACATCCATTGATCAGAGGGCTGGATATAAGTTTTAGAGTGACCCTGTGAACTAGGATATCCAGACTCCAAATGATTAGTAACATTTACTTTGAATCTTTTAAAAACTGTATTCATCTAATAGTTGGGCTGTTAAAAAGTACCTCTGAAAAATAAAGTACTTTGGCTTCACTTTCTGTAAATGAAAACAGTTCCATCAGGTGGCCATCTGTTACATCAGAAATCAGTACCTTCTGTCTAATTTGTCTTTGTTATTTCCAGGGTCAGGTTCCTTCACCTTCAATTATTTAGTCTTCGTGGGATATATAACAGAGTCAAGTGTTACAGCCATTACCCAGAAAGTCCATTTCTTAAGGAGCAATATAGGCACATAATATTCTCAAAAATGCCCCAGCCTTCTCCAACTAAGCTAAACTGTTTAAAGTTTCTGTAATATTTGAGATTCAGGATACTAGATTTCAACCTTTTCAAAAAACAGTGTATTAAATCTTAGAGTCCATGTGCCATAACATCAATTTATGACAAATAGTAAAATATTTAATATACTTGGTAGGAGAACTGAGAATAAAATGGTAAATTGAAATATTTCACTGGACACTCACTGTACATACATATGTATAAACACATGCAACAGCTCACTGTACTTTACACACACACACATACACACACATACACACACACACACATACACACACACACACATACACATACACACACACACACACAACCTGGTTGTCTAAAAGATTTGCAAGTTCAGAAGAGTACCAAGAAATAAGAAGGATAGCAGAGAGGAAGACAGCTCTGGGTCCACAGAAGGGCAGATAAATCACAGTGCTAAAATTGAATGAATTTATGAATTCAATGAATTCAATGAATATAGTCATTTATGAATGACTATAACCTAAATGATATATATTTTAGGGTATATCATAACATAATTCTACTTATATTCCAGCCCCCCTACAAGAGCCTTCAGGCCCTCATTCAAAACACATTGATTCCTTGTTTATACTTAATTCAAACAATATTGGAAATTTGGTTCTCAAATCATAGCAACTTAGAAGCAGTGGATCACAAGTGTGCAGCTGTCTTAAGAGTCAAACTGTCAGCAGAAGACTGATCCTGGGAATAGGAAGAATTATTTTATATTAGAATTTAGCCTAATTCTGACCATGGTTTTAGTATGTAATATTTAAGAATCCGAAAAAATAAAAACAGCATTTTTCAATTGATTCCTTAAAAAAGTAATCAGGGGACTTCCCTGGTGGTGCAGTGGATAAGACTCTATGCTCCCAACGCAGGGGGCCCGGGGTTCAGTCCCTGGTCAGGGAACTAGATCCCACATGCATGCCGCGACTAAGACCCAGTGAAACCAAATAAATAAAATCAGTAAAAAGTAATCATACTAATCCTAGAAAATTCACTTATATAATTTCTCCAAAAATGCTGAACATGTGACATTGCTGCATTTAATTTCCTTTGTTTCTCAATATAGTATATTTAGTATTTTAGCTATTAACTGATAGCCATTTATGTGGTCCAAATTATAAAGAGCTATTTGTAACCCATATTCCAAAATATTCTGTTAAAGACTAGACATCCACCACTAAACTTTTAGAAAACAATGATTCACTAGGCAGTTGGTATTTTAACATTCATGTTGCTCTGTGATGAATAAGATATATTTCTTAGTATCTCATTGTCATTACACACAAATAATTTAAATGTTTAGATGAATTACTCCACCTCCCCAAAAAGTAAAGGATGAATTAGGTAGGAGCCTGTTTGCTGAAGACTTACCTGAAACCCATCATCCTAGGGCTTTTGTTTTTATCAATATACTAAATTGGTTCTGAATACCTGTTTGACCATAACTACGTTAAATAATTAACATAATCTTTAAGAAAAATTGGTGAGAATTAGTGAAAATAAATATGTGGAGGAAATTTAAAGAGAAATACAAAACTTTATATGCCACATATTTTTATATTATAAAATATTAACTTTTGCTAATACCGGTTTACTTCCATACCGCTTTTATTTTGGCATATTTTGTTAAATCAGTTTGTGAGTCACAAAATACATAAAATCTCACTTCTCTTTGTGTTTTTATGTTGTACATTATGTATGCTGATTATATGGAAAATTGTAATAAAGACTGTCTAAGAGGTCTTTTGACTGCTATTAACTGCTGAGATTAATCAACAGCGTGATTTTGAACAGTAACTTTCATTTTCCTATCAGCAGTCCACTGTAAGATTTTTGGGAAAACTCTTGAATCTGCTGCCACAGTCCTAGAATGAAATTAAGATACAAATGTTTATTGATCACTGCGACGTTAATGATCACCATGAGGATATATTGAGCAGAGAAGAGATCAGATAAAACATGATACCACCAGTAGTAACAGATTCATCTTCTGCTCCCAGTATGTTCCCTGCCAAGCTTGCCAGACCCTATTTTCCTAATATATGAGGTCCTTCCTCCATATCACTACTGCTGCTACTTCTTTTATTTAGAATGGTGCCTTTCACCTCCTGCCATGGCTACTAATTGTTCAATACTCACCCTGTGCTTGGTGTTGTAGGCCTTATCTCTTACTTTCACAACAATTCTACTAGGTAGAGGTTATTATCTCTATTTTACAGATGGAAGGTTGTTTGCTTAATTAACGTGACATCACATAGCTAACAATTCCTAGACCTAGAACAAAGTAATCATTTATTTATTTAATAAGTCATTTACTCAATACTATATACACCTGAAGCATTTTACAACCCCAAATCCCTACCTATTCACCAGAACCTACCTGTCTTACAAGGTTCTCCACAGATAAGTCATTCATGAACTTTCTGCTGATTTCCACTAACAGATGTATTTTCTAGAATTGAAGCTTCTTAGCAGTTTGTTTATAGCACTCATATGCCGTTTATACTCTTCAGCCTCATATCGTAATGCTTGTTGTTTCTCATTTTTCCTGATCTTAAAGGACAATGGCAACGCGCGTCCTTTGCCCTGACCAGTCAGGGACTGGTCAGTAAAACTGGACCATTCTAGATGGATTCAACAGGAAGTGCTAAATAAAAGGATAGAGAGGCTTGCACAACTCAGAGGTTGAGAGACCTGGTGAGTGAAGGTCAGGGGTGCCACTTTTAGCCAACTCAAAACAGCAGAGATCACAGGAAAACCACCACCAGTGACCTCAATTGCAGACACTATCAAAGTGGACAATTCTCAGGAAGACACCAAACGCCATGCACCCCCCAAGGGCCCATGCGGAAGCCCATATACCTGACTACAGCAGCCACTAGGAGAATTATGCCTCATCCTACTCATTTGCTCTACAGCCCTCTGGGAGTGCTTCTCATTGTCAGAACTTATGGAACCTACTTTCAAGGGAATCTGGGAAATGTAGTTTCCAGGCTATCAGCATCTTCAGTATGAGGAGGGTTTAAAAAGATGAGGATATTAGTATCAAGACATAATATTGGGTGTCATTTTTTTTTATTAAACAACATAAACATATAGCCTCACAGCCCCGGAGGCTAGATATCTGAAATCAGGGCGTCGGCAGAGTTGCTTCTTTCTGAGCATTGTGAGAGGGAATCTGTTCCATGCCTCTCACCTAGCTTCTCATGGTTTGCTGCCAATCTTTGGTGCTCCTTGGCTTATAGAAGCATCACCCTAATCTCTGTCTTCAACTCCACATAGTATTCTCCCTGTGTACATGTTTGTGTCCAAATTTTCCCTTTTTACAAGGAGATCGGTCTTACTGGGCCCACCCTAATGACCTCATTTTAACTTGATTACCTCTGTAAAGATCTGTCTCCAAATAAAGTCACATTTTGAGGTAGGGGGTTAGGACTTCAAGCTATGAATTGGGGTGGGGGGGAGGGAATACAGTTATCTATTGTTATCTAGCAGTTATCTATTGCTGTATAACAAATTACTCTAAAATTTAGTGTCTTACATAATGTATTCTCTCTCATGGTTTCTGTGAGTCAGGAGTTTGAGAGCAACGTGGCTAGACAGTTTTGGCTTTAGGTCTCTCATGAGTTTGCCATCAGATATCATTTGAGGCTGCAGACATCTGAAGGCTTGAGTGGGGTTGGAGAATCCACTTTCAGGGTGACTCACTCACCATTGACTCACTCAGTGGCTATCGGCAGGAGGTCTCAGCTCCTCTCCACCTAGACCTGTCCCACAGGGTTGCTTGACTGTGTTGACAACATGGGGGCTGGCTTCCCCCAGAGCTGAGGATCCAAAAGACCAAGGTGGAAGTTACAATGCCCCTTTCACTAGAATCCCTTCTTGGTGAAACACTGGCCTGGGTCCTGTAGTTTCTCAGTTGGTCTCTAGAGTTCTCACAAGCATATTTTGGTCCTTATATTGTTGTTACTCATTGTCTTGGTCAGGGAACAAGGGCTTGAAACTTCCTAGTTCGTCATCTTCTTTCCAGTGTCACTTTTATTTATTTTTTCTTTTTGCCCCTATTTTATTTTTATTCATTTATTTTTTTATTGGAGTATAATTGCTTTACAATGTTGTGTTAGTTTCTGCTCTACAATGAAGTGAATCAGCTCTATGTATACACATATCCCCTCCCTCCCCCACCCCATCACACCCATCTAGGTCATCACAGAGCACTGAGCTGAGCTCCCTGTGCTTTACAGCAGCTTCCCACTAGCTATTTTACACATGGTAGTGTATTTATGTCAAACCTAATCTCCCAAGTCATCCCACACTCCCCTTCCCCCCACCCCATGTCCACATGTCCATTCTCTACGTCTGCGTTTCTATTCTGCCCTGAAAATAGGTTCATCTGTACCAATTTTCTAGATTCCACATATGTGCATTAATATACAATATTTGTTTTTCTCTTTCAGACTTCACTCTTTATCACAGACTCTAGGTCCGTCCACGTCTCTACAAATGACCCAATTTTGTTCCTTTTTATGGCCAAGTAATATTCCGTTATATATATGCACCACATCTTCTTTATCCATTCATGCATTGATGGATGCTTAGGTTGCTTCCATGTCCTGGCTATCGTAAACAGTGCCGCAGTGAACATTGGGATACATGTGTCTTTTTGAATTATGGTTTATTCAGGGTATATGCCCAGGAGTGGGATTGCTGTATCATATGGTAGTTCTATTTTTAGTTTTTTAAGGAACATCCATACTGTTCTCCACAGTGGCTGTATCAATTTACATTCCCACCAACAGTGCAAGAGGGTTCCCTTTTCTCCGCACCCTCTCCAGCATTTATTGTTTGTAGATTTTTTGATGATGGCCATTCTGACCAGTGTGAGGTGATACCTCATTGTAGTTTTGATTTGCATTTGTCTAATAATTAGTGATGTTGAGCATCTTTTCATGTGCCTCTTGGCCATTGGTATGTCTTCTTTGGAGAAATGTCTATTTAGGTCTCCGCCCCTTTTTTGATTGGGTTGTTTGATTTTTTGATACTGAGCTGCATGAGCTGCTTGTATATTTTGGAGATTAATCCTTTCTCTGTTGCTTCATTTGCAAATATTATCTCCCATTCCATGGATTGTCTTTTCATCTTGCTTATGGTTTTCTTTGTTGTGCAAAAGCTTTTAAGTTTCATTAGGTCCCATTTGCTTATTTTTGTTTTTATTTCCACTACTGTAGGAGGTGGGTCACAAAAGATCTTGCTGTGATTTATGTCAAAGAGTGTTTTTCCTATGTTTTCCTCCAAGAGTTTTATAGTGTCTGGTCTTACATTTAGGTCTTTAATCCCTTTTGAGTTTATTTTTGTGTATGGTGTTAGGCAGTGTTCTAATTTCTGCAGTGTCAGTTGTAATTTCTCCTTTTTCATTTCTAATTTTATTGATTTGAGTCCTCTCCCTTTTTCTCTTGAGGAGTTTGGCTAAAGGTTTATCAATTTTGTTTATCCTCTCAAAGAACCAACTTTTCATTTTATTGATCTTTGCTATTATCTTCTTCATTTCTATTTCATTTATTTCTTCTCTTATCTTTATGGTTTCTTTCCTTCTACTAACTGAGTTTTCTTTGTTCTTCTTTTTCTAGTTGCTTTGGGTATAAAGTTAGATTGTTTATTTGAGATTTTTCTTCTTTCTTGAGGTGAGATTGAATTGCTATAAACTTCCCTCTTAGAACTGCTTTGCTGCATCCCATAGGTTTTGGGTTGTCGTGTTTTCATTGTCATTTGTGTCTAGGTATTTTTTGATTTCCTCTTTGATTTCTTCAGTGATCTCATGGTTATTTAGTAGCATATTGTTTAGCCTCCATGTGTTTTTTTTTCTACGTTGTTTTTTTTTTCTTGCAGTTGATTTCTAATCTCATAGCATCATGGTCAGAAAAGATGCTTGACACGATTTCACTTTTCTTAAATTTTCTGAGGCTTGATTTGTGACCCAAGGTGTGATCTGTCCTGGAGAACGTTCTGTGTGCTCTTGAGAAGAAAGTGTATTCTTCTGCTTTCAGGTGGAATGTCCTATAAATATCAATTAAGTCTGTCTGGTCTGTTGTGTCATTTAAAGCTTGTGTTTCCTTATTTAATTTCTGTCTGGATGATCTGTCCATTGGTGTAGTTGGGGTGTTAAAGTCCCCACTATTGTTATGTTACTGTCAATTTCCCCTTTTATGGCTGTTAGCATTTGCCTTATGTATTGAAGTGTTCCTATGTTGGGTGCATAAATATAATTGTTAAGTTTTCTTCTTCAATTGATCCCTGGATCATTATGTAGTGTCCTTCCTTATCTCTTTTAACAGTCTTTATTTGTCGCATATGAGTATCGCTACTCCAGCTTTCATTTGATTTCCATTTGCATGGAATATCTTTTTCCACCCCCTCACTTTCAGTCTGTATGCGTTCCTAGGTCTGAAGTGGGTCTCTTGTAGACAGCATATATGGGTCTTGTTTTTGTACCCATTCGGCGAGCCTGGCCTGTGTCTTTTGGTTGTAGCAT